>NC_060187.1:67743746-67758746 GCF_021184085.1 Oncorhynchus gorbuscha | reverse complement strand
AGGGTCAATTTGTACACTGGCATTTTTGTTTCGGTGTGTTTGTGTTTATGTCGGTTAATTGCTGTCTGACCGCTGTGAGACTAGTGGTCTTTGACCCGCCCTGTTACATGCTGAGATACACTCACTCTTTTAATCACCTCCAATCTGTTCCTCTAAGAAAGAGAAAGATGAAGGTCTATAATTCTGCTAGCTAGGTCTCCATACCACCCCTCTACTCTGAGGCGTTCTCTATGGAGTCCTAAGAGTGAAACATTTACTAGAGTCGTCACATAGCAATTTCTTGACCTTGATCTTCACATTTGATAAGAGGGATAATGGTTGGGGTATATGAGTAACACAGGAGGTTGGTGACACCTTAATTGGGGAGAACTCGTGGGCTCGTGATAATGACTGGAGCGGAAATGGTGGAATGTTTGATGCCATTTCGTTTGTGCCGTTCCGGCCATTATTATGAGCCATTCTCTCCTCAAGCAGCCTCCCATGATAATAAGTAGACTGTTTTAGATGATGGATAGATTTTGATGTTTAAATCTAAAATGGATATGATTGTTTTTATCCATTATCAATCTTCTTACTAAAAGAACAACGAGAATCAAGTGGATGGAGCGAGGCCAAGGTGTGGTCCCAATGTTCTGTCCTGACTTGAACCCAGCCCATCCTGGAGTAAAAGTGTGTGTCAGAGTCTGAGGCTGGGGAATGGAGATTGTTAAGGTACAGCCCTGCTTTCCCTCCCACTATTAATGGCACAGCAACACATTCACTAAAAGTTATGCATTGTGTGTGTGTGTGTGTGTGTGTGTGTGTGTGTGTGTGTGTGTGTGTGTGTGTGTGTGTGTGTGTGTGTGTGTGTGTGTGTGTGTGTGTGTGTGTGTGTGTGTGTGTGTGTGTGTGTGTGTGTGTGTGTGTGTTAGCACGCCGGCGCTCGCACACAGCACAACTATCCCCTCTTGCCAAATTCCAGAGATTAAATGTATCTTAAATGCACTTCGACAGCAATTCATTGCCCATATCTCACCTTCCCCTCCCTCTTGCCCAAGCCTCCCTACCCTCTCTTCCCTCCCCCCTCCTCTTCCATCCCCCCATCCTTTACCCTCCTCTCCTCTCCTCTACTTGCTTAATCAGCATATATTCAGACAGAGATGAGAGTAATGTACTAGAGAGCTCTAGATCGGGAGTACACAACACCCTGGGACCAACCACTTCAAATCAAGGTGTGTGTGTGTGTGTGCGTGTGCGTGCGCGTGTGCGTGCGTGCGTGTGTGCGTGTGTGCGTGTGTGTGTGTGTGTGTGCCTATCCGTTCTATGTCTATAAAATGAAGTGGACTGTCGATCCTGAGGCGCTTGGAGTATCTATTCAGTGTTTTTATTGATCTGGTCCTCAAAGAACAGCTAAGCAGTGCTTGTGATTGTTCCAGACAGGTGTTCTAATCAATGACAGTGATCATCCTAGATGTCATTATGGACCCGATCACACCTGCATGCTCTGGGGAGAACGACACAGTCCCTATCTGACTTCATTCCAGGAAAGAGGTTATATGTTATTGAACCAATCATAGAGTCTGGTTGACAGTTACTTCCAGGTTGTGGTGTTCAATCAATTGATGAGATGAGACCAGACATAAAGTTAACAGAGATGTATGGAACCACTAAATTCAGATTGGGAAGTTCAGCATAACTCTCAATGAGAATATAAGAACACACAATAGAAAACAGTTTAAAAAGGAAAGTGACAATGACTCTTCATATATGCTCTTCTAAAACCCTGTTGTCAGCCAATACTCTCTTGCTCCTCTTCTCTCCGGGTCATGGCCATAATGTGTTCTGACTGGCTGAGAGCAGGGTCACAGGAAGTGATGTCATGTGAATCATGGGGCAGTTAAAGAAGAGTTTGGCAGCGAGAGATGCTTTCACACCGAAGGTCAGACATATATCACCTCAGAGAGACAGAGTGGGAGAGAGAGAGAGAGAGAGAGAGAGAGAGAGAGAGAGAGAGAGAGAGAGAGAGAGAGAGAGAGAGAGAGAGAGAGAGAGAGAGAGAGAGAGAGAGAGAGAGAGAGAGAGAGAGAGAAAAGGAGAGAGTGGGAGAGTGAAGAAAGGAATAGGTTGAGTGGGGAGAGGGAGGTGGCACAGATAGAGAGACAAAGAGAGGGACAAACCATTGCTTATCTCTCGCATCCTTTCTCCGAACAACAAAGAACAAGAGAGAGACAGAGAGAGTGAGATAGTGAGGGATTGTGTATTGCCCACAGTATCATTTCGGCCAGTCAACCAGAGGAGGTTTATAATGCTGTTTTTGTATTTGTTCTTCAGTGGATATGGGAGCGACACAATGGTTGTTTCTCTCTCTCTCTCTCTGAGCTATATGCTAAGGGACATAGATCCTGAGGCTAGAGTATATGAACAGAAGCTGTGTGCGTGTGTGTGTGTGTGTGTGTGTGTGTGTGTGTGTGTGTGTGTGTGTGTGTGTGTGTGTGTGTGTGTGTGTGTGTGTGTGTGTGTGTGTGTGTGTGTGTGTGTGTGCGTGCGTGCGTGCGTGCGTGCGTGCGTGTGTGATCAGACGGAGTTTCGGGAGCGTTTGCATCAGAAGTTGTTGCCCCCAGGTCAGCTGACCTCAGGCTATCAAGCTGTTGATTGGTTATTGTGTTTCTGCAGACTCATGAGGGAAGCCAGACCTGATTAACCGACCCCAAATCCACCTACACATACACACTCATGCATGCACGAACACACACACACACTGCTCCCCTCCACACATAAACATTAACAGTCTCTGATAGGTAAAGGCTTGAATGTGTGTGAGTGTGTACATGTATGCGTGCATCTTAGAATGTGCTTGACTGGGTCTCTGACTCCATCAAATTGAGTGTAATCCAATCAGGGACCTGGTCTCCAGAGTTTGTGACTTATAATGATTTACAGCTGATCTCAGCCAAGCTGTGTGTGTGTGTGTGTGTGTGTGTGTGTGTGTGTGTGTGTGTGTGTGTGTGTGTGTGTGTGTGTGTGTGTGTGTGTGTGTGTGTGTGTGTGTGTGTGTGTGTGTGTGTGTGTGTGTGTGTGTGTGTGTGTGTGTGTGTGTGTGTGTGTGTGTGTGTGTGTGTGTGTGTGTGTGCATCAACCGCACAGACAATATCGATTCACCTACCCAGGTGTGCCCTTCTGCATTCAATAGTGGAGTAAATACCACAACCTGATTTAACGCCATACAACATGTCAGCTCCATGTAGTTAAATCTGTCCTTTAATATCATCATGTCTTCAGACTCTGCAGGTAGCCTGACAATGGAAGAGTGCTTTTGAGTGTATGAGGAGAACAACATAATGTGGCTGTTAATTGAAAATAAGAATTTGTTCTTAACTGACTTGCCTAGTTAAATAAATACATTTAGTGTGTCTGTGTGAATGAGAGAAAAGGTCACGTGTGTGTATCATGGAAACCTATGTGTCTAATCACAGCGTGGATGGCTCTCCCTGACCTATGTGTTTATCGTGGGAGCTATCTCTACTCCCATACCGTCCAATCTCACACATACACACACAGGCACCCATACACGCCTGTGCTCATGCACACACACCCTCACACACATTCACACACGCGCATAGTTATTGAAATGATATCTGGGGGGCTCCTGGTCTCTCCCTACTGCTCCTTCTCTCTTTTGCGCTCACACACACACACACACCTCTCTGTGTGTGTCTGATATGAGAGATTCTCATAAAGCCTTACAAAATCTCTGTCATTATCTCAGGATTCGGCAAAGCCCTGGTGGACTCCTGCCACACACACACAGACACGCACACACAGACGCACACACACGCACACACACACACAGACACGCACACACACGCACACACAGACGCACACACAAACCTGCAGATTGCAAGAGAGAGAGGGAAATAAGGAATTGAAGTGGGACAAAGGTAAAGAGACCGAAAGAGAAAGGGGAGGAAGAGATATATAAAGAATAGTATGAGGTGGGAGAGAGAATGAATGAGTTCCAGACAGAATTGATCTGTCTATCCCAGAGGATAAGGAGCTGAAGGAGGTGAGTCACAGAGAGACAGGGAGAGAGAGAGAGAGAGAGAGAGAGAGAGAGAGAGAGAGAGAGAGAGAGAGAGAGAGAGAGAGAGAGAGAGAGAGAGAGAGAGAGAGAGAGAGAGAGAGAGAGAGAGAGAGAGAGAGAGAGAGAGAGAGAGAGAGAGAGAGAGAGAGAGAGAGAGAGAGAGAGAGAGAGAGAGAGAGAGAGAGAGAGAGAGAATTTTATAGTGCTGATAATGTAGAGGATACGAAAAATTAAATAGTCACAACCCGATTGTGACAACGGAATTCAACAATTCAGCATAGTTCGGATCCAGTTGGAAGAAGACGGTGTGCATTGCATTTGTGACTAATCAGGTATCAAACCAAGTTGTTAGGGTGCCTCAAGACTGTACTGTGTCGGTAGTACACCTTGTTATTTATTCCCATAGGCTACCTTTCAAAGATTTCTACTTGAGTTAGAAATGTTTAGTAGGTTTAGTAGTAAGATGAACACTGAGGTCAGATGAATGTTGGAATGTCAGTTGTTTGACATTCCTCCATATTGTTTTCTCATGCCTTTAAGTTGCTACCATGGTTGCTAGCAGTGATACAGTTACTGTGAAGTAAGAAATGTCAATCAATAAACAGTTAACCCAGCTAAAATGTGTGTGTGTGTGTGTGTGTGTGTGTGTGTGTGTGTGTGTGTGTGTGTGTGTGTGTGTGTGTGTGTGTGTGTGTGTGTGTGTGTGTGTGTGTGTGTGTGTGTGTGTGTGTGTGTGTGTGTGTGTGTGTGTGTGTGTGTGTGGAGCTCATTCCAAGATGTCAGAAAACAATGTTTTTCAATCTCCAACTGAGAGCTTTGGCTTGTAGGTCATACCCTGAAAGAGACAACACAACTGACTGAAACATCTCTCCCCCACCCCTCCCCCCATCTCTCGCTCTCTACCCCCTCTCTCTACCCCTCTCTCTCTCTACCCCCCTCTCTCTCTCTACCTCCCCCTCTCTCTCTCTACCCCCTCTCTCTCTACTCCCCTCTCTTTCTCTCCCCCTCTCTCTACCTCCATCTCTCTCTACCCCTCTCTCTCTACCCCCCACCCTCTCTAAACCCCCTCTCTCTCTACGCCCCTCTCTCTCTACCCTCTCTCTCTCTACCCCCCTCCACCCCCTCTCTTTCTCTCCCCCTCTCTCTACCTCCATCTCTCTCAACCCCCTCTCTCTCCACCCCTCTCTTTCTCTACCCCTCTCTCTACCTCCATCTCTCTCTACCCCATATCTCTACCCCTCTCTCTCTACCCCCCTCTCTCTACTCCCCCTCTCTCCGACCCCCCTCTCTACCCCCTCTCTCTTTACGCCCTATCTCTCTCTACCCCCTCTCTCTCTACCCCCCTCTCTCACTACCCCCCCTCTCTCTACCCCTCTCTCTCTCTACCCACTCTCTCTCCACCCCTCTCTTTCTCTCCCCCTCTCTCTACATCCATCTCTCTCTACCCCCTCTCTCTCTACCCCCTCTCTCACTACCCCCCTCTCTCTACCCCTCTCTCTCTCTACCCCTCTCTCGCTACCCCCCCCTCTCTCTACCCCTCTCTCTCAACCCCCTCTCTCTCAACCCCCTCTCTCTCTACCCCCCTCTCTCTACCCCCTCTCTCCCTACCCCCCTCTCTCTACCCCCTCTCTAACCAGCATCCCTCCATCCACACCCCTGCTCTCCAACATCATCATCTTTATCTCTTCTTTCCATTCTCTTCTATTCTCTCCTTCACTCTCTCTCCCTCTCTCATACAAACACAACAGTAATAAATATTAGTGTAGGTAATTACATAGCAGCCAACAGTAAATTTCACCTCCATTTACATTTAGATTACTGAATATTTCATTCCTATCAATTTGAACACAGAAGACAGATGCCTGATTGTATATCCAGGCACAAACTACTCTGTTGTTCATAGCATTTGTATATTCTGTCTGCTTTACATCCACACACACACACACACACACACACACACACACACACACACACACACACACACACACACACACACACACACACACACACACACACACACACACACACACACACACACACACACACACACACACACACACACACACACACACACACACACACGTAGATCACATACACATACGGCAGTAAATGGCAGTATTCCCACTGCTGGGCCAGCTTCGATGCGTGTGTGTACAGTGCACGCACACACAAAAAAACACACAGGTAATACGTGGGTACGTGGGTGTGATGACTGCACATAAATTGTGTTTATAAATTGTGTCTAATGTTGTAAATACCTATGTGGTCGCCTACCATAAACTATGCGTGTGTGTGAATGTGAATAAGTGTGTGTGTGTGTGTGTGTGTGTGTGTGTGTGTGTGTGTGTGTGTGTGTGTGTGTGTGTGTGTGTGTGTGTGTGTGTGTGTGTGTGTGTGTGTGTGTGTGTGTGTGTGTGTGTGTGTGTGTGTGTGTGTGTGTGTGTGTGTGTGTGTGTGTGTGTGTGTGTGTGTGTGTGTGTGTGTGTGTGAATGTGTATAAGTGTGTGTGTGTGTGTGTGTGTGTGTGTGTGTAATCTGCTGTTTACCTTGAACTGTGTGATCCATACATATGCTGATAACATTAACCTTCACCCTTGATAGCTCTCTCTCTCTCTACACACACATTGGGACCAATTGGGTAAGGCATCAATACTAATAGTAGTACTGGAAATGGGATTACCATTAACAGCAATTACAACAACAATATTAATGAGAATAACTTTAAACCAATAGTAGTAGACCAGTCTCAATATGACTGAGAAGCCACATGACATGGTACGAAAGCCAAAACAAAACTTAACTGGGAAATATTATTGACAAGACACTTTTTACTGGCTGTCCTCAGGATGTGGCAGGAGGAAACATTTAGGCTTTTCATCCAATACAGATTTGATTTCTTCTTCATCTTTATAGTTTCAAATTCTTTGTACTGAATGATTGTTTTGGGAGAGAAAGATTCTGTTACGTCTGAGTATTTGTCACAGTGTATTAGGAAATGCAGCTCTGTTTCTACCTCTCCCCTGGAGCAGAGTGAGCACAACCTGTCCTCTCTGGGCAGCCAGGTTTGCCTGTGACGACCAGTCTCTATAGCCAGACTGTCCTCTCTGGGCAGCCAGGTTTGCCTGTGACGACCAGTCTCTATAGCCAGACTGTCCTCTCTGGGCAGCCAGGTTTGCCTGTGACGACCAGTCTCTACAGCCAGACTGTCCTCTCTGGGCAGCCAGGTTTGCCTGTGATGACCAGTCTCTATAGCCAGACTGTCCTCTCTGGGCAGCCAGGTTTGCCTGTGACGACCAGTCTCTATAGCCAGACTGTCCTCTCTGGGCAGCCAGGTTTGCCTGTGACGACCAGTCTCTATAGCCAGACTGTCCTCTCTGGGCAGCCAGGTTTGCCTGTGACGACCAGTCTCTATAGCCAGACTGTCCTCTCTGGGCAGCCAGGTTTGCCTGTGACGACCAGTCTCTATAGCCAGATTGTCCTCTCTGGGCAGCCAGGTTTGCCTGTGACGACCAGTCTCTAGAGCCAGATTGTCCTCTCTGGGCGGCCAGGTTTGCCTGTGATGACCAGTCTCTATAGCCAGACTGTCCTCTCTGGGCAGCCAGGTTTGCCTGTGACGACCAGTCTCTATAGCCAGACTGTCCTCTCTGGGCAGCCAGGTTTTCCTGTGACGACCAGTCTCTATAGCCAGACTGTCCTCTCTGGCCACCAGGTTTGCCTGTGACGACCAGTCTCTACAGCCAGACTGTCCTCTCTGGGCAGCCAGGTTTTCCTGTGATGACCAGTCTCTATAGCCAGACTGTCCTCTCTGGGCAGCCAGGTTTGCCTGTGATGACCAGTCTCTACAGCCAGACTGTCCTCTCTGGGCAGCCAGGTTTCCTTGTGATGACCAGTCTCTACAGTCAGACTGTCCTCTCTGGGCAGCCAGGTTTTCCTGTGATGACCAGTCTCTATAGCCAGACTGTCCTCTCTGGGCAGCCAGGTTTGCCTGTGACGACCAGTCTCTATAGCCAGATTGTCCTCTCTGGGCGGCCAGGTTTGCCTGTGATGACCAGTCTCTATAGCCAGACTGTCCTCTCTGGGCAGCCAGGTTTGCCTGTGACGACCAGTCTCTATAGCCAGACTGTCCTCTCTGGGCAGCCAGGTTTTCCTGTGACGACCAGTCTCTATAGCCAGACTGTCCTCTCTGGCCACCAGGTTTGCCTGTGACGACCAGTCTCTATAGCCAGACTGTCCTCTCTGGGCAGCCAGGTTTGCCTGTGACGACCAGTCTCTATAGCCAGACTGTCCTCTCTGGGCAGCCAGGTTTGCCTGTGATGGGCAGTGTCTCTATAGCCAGACTGTCCTCTCTGGGCAGCCAGGTTTGCCTGTGACGACCAGTCTCTACAGCCAGACTGTCCTCTCTGGGCAGCCAGGTTTTCCTGTGATGACCAGTCTCTACAGCCAGACTGTCCTCTCTGGGCAGCCAGGTTTGCCTGTGACGACCAGTCTCTACAGCCAGACTGTCCTCTCTGGGCAGCCAGGTTTTCCTGTGACGACCAGTCTCTACAGCCAGACTGCCCTCTCTGGGCAGCCAGGTTTGCCTGTGATGACCAGTCTCTACAGCCAGACTGTCCTCTCTGGGCAGCCAGGTTTCCTTGTGATGACCAGTCTCTACAGTCAGACTGTCCTCTCTGGGCAGCCAGGTTTTCCTGTGATGACCAGTCTCTATAGCCAGACTGTCCTCTCTGGGCAGCCAGGTTTGCCTGTGACGACCAGTCTCTATAGCCAGATTGTCCTCTCTGGGCGGCCAGGTTTGCCTGTGATGACCAGTCTCTATAGCCAGACTGTCCTCTCTGGGCAGCCAGGTTTGCCTGTGACGACCAGTCTCTATAGCCAGACTGTCCTCTCTGGGCAGCCAGGTTTTCCTGTGACGACCAGTCTCTATAGCCAGACTGTCCTCTCTGGCCACCAGGTTTGCCTGTGACGACCAGTCTCTATAGCCAGACTGTCCTCTCTGGGCAGCCAGGTTTGCCTGTGACGACCAGTCTCTATAGCCAGACTGTCCTCTCTGGGCAGCCAGGTTTGCCTGTGATGGGCAGTGTCTCTATAGCCAGACTGTCCTCTCTGGGCAGCCAGGTTTGCCTGTGACGACCAGTCTCTACAGCCAGACTGTCCTCTCTGGGCAGCCAGGTTTTCCTGTGATGACCAGTCTCTACAGCCAGACTGTCCTCTCTGGGCAGCCAGGTTTGCCTGTGACGACCAGTCTCTACAGCCAGACTGTCCTCTCTGGGCAGCCAGGTTTTCCTGTGACGACCAGTCTCTACAGCCAGACTGCCCTCTCTGGGCAGCCAGGTTTTCCTGTGATGACCAGTCTCTATAGCCAGACTGTCCTCTCTGGGCAGCCAGGTTTTCCTGTGATGACCAGTCTCTATAGCCAGACTGTCCTCTCTAGGCAGCCAGGTTTGCCTGTGATGACCAGTCTCTATAGCCAGACTGTCCTCTCTGGGCAGCCAGGTTTTCCTGTGATGACCAGTCTCTACAGCCAGACTGTCCTCTCTGGGCAGCCAGGTTTCCCTGTGACGACCAGTCTCTATAGCCAGCCTGTCCTCTCTGGGCAGCCAGGTTTCCCTGTGACGACCAGTCTCTATAGCCAGACTGTCCTCTCTGGGCAGCCAGGTTTTCCTGTGATGACCAGTCTCTATAGCCAGACTGTCCTCTCTGGGCAGCCAGGTTTGCCTGTGATGACCAGTCTCTATAGCCAGACTGTCCACTCTGGGCAGCCAGGTTTGCCTGTGATGACCAGTCTCTATAGCCAGACTGTCCTCTCTGGCCAGCCAGGTTTGCCTGTGATGACCAGTCTCTATAGCCAGACTGTCCTCTCTGGGCAGCCAGGTTTTCCTGTGATGACCAGTCTCTATAGCCAGACTGTCCTCTCTGGGCAGCCAGGTTTGCCTGTGATGACCAGTCTCTACAGCCAGACTGTGCTCACTAAGTCTGTACCTAGACAGTGTTTTTCTCTGTTTTCGATCACAGTGGTAAGATAGTCTGCCACCATGTACTGTCTGTTTAGAGCCAAATAGCATTGAAGTTAACTAAGGTGTCATTCCAATAGGTTATACATTTTCAATTTGTTTTGTGATAATTTGGTTGGACCAGATTTTCTGAGTGCTGTCCTGAAGCTCTAATGGGGTTGGTTTGGGTTAGTGAACTGAGCCTCAGAACCAGCTGTTTGAGGGGACTATTCTCTTGTTTCTTCTCTTGATATTTTAGGGCAATTTTAGGGTGTGATAATATATAATAATAATATATGCCATTTAGCAGACGCTTTTATCCAAAGCGACTTACAGTCATGTGTGCATACATTCTACGTATGGGTGGTCCCGGGAATCAAACCCACTACCCTGGCGTTACAAGCGCCATGCTCTACCAACTGAGCTACAGAAGGACCACAATAAAATGTATTGGGGTCACTTGTTTTTAGATGTTTGGAAAATGTGATGGCAATTTATTCTATTAGAATAAGGACTTGGTATTGGCCCAATTCTGGTCTACATGCGTTATTTGGAGTTTTTCTTTGCACTTGCAATACAGTCTTGCAAAACTCTGCATGCAGTATTTCAATTGGATGTTTGTCCCATTTGGTAAATTCATTATTAGATAGTGGACCCCATACTTCGCTGCTATGTAGAGCAATTAGTTCTATAACTTATTGGAAAATGTTGAGCCAGATTCTAATTGGAATGTTTATGTTCCTTTTAATGGCATAGAATGTTTATCTTGCTTTGTCTCTCAGCTCGTTCACAGCCATGTGAAAGCTACATGATATTTATTTATTTAGTCCTAGATAAGTGTAGTTTTTGGTTGTGTTCTAATAGAACTGTGTCCAATTTGCAGACGACACACCAGTGATAGGCTTGATTATGACGAGACAGCCTACAGGGAGGTGAGGGCCTTCAGAGTGTGGTGTCGGAAAAATAACCTCTCGATCAATATCAGCAAAACAAAAGAGATGATTGTGGACTTCAGGAAACATCCATTTGGAGCACCCCCCAATCCACATCGACGGGACAGCAGTGAAGTCTCACATCACCGACAAACGGAAATGGTCCACACAACAGCGCCTCTTCAACCTCAGGAGGCTGAACAAATGTGGCTTGTTACCGAAAAACCCTCACTAACTTTTGCAGATGCACAATCGAGAGCATCCTATCGGGCTGCATCAACGCCTAGTACGGCAACTGCACCGCCCACAACCGCAGGACTCTCCAGAGGGTAGTGCGGTCTGCACAACGCATCACCGGGGACAAACTACCTGCCCTCCAGGACATCAACAACACTCACTCGATGTCACAAGAAGGCAAAAAATATCATCAAGGACAATAACCACCCGAGCCACTGCCTGTTCACCACCCTTCCATCCAGAAGGTGAGGTCAGTACAGGTGCATCAAAGCTGGGACAGAGAGATTGAAAAACAACTTCTATCTCAGGGCCATCAGATTGTTAAACAGCCATCACTAGCACAGAGAGGCAGCTGCCAACCTACAGACTTCATATCATTGGCCACTTTAATAAATGGAACACTAGTCACTTTAATAATGCCACTTTAAGAATGTTTACATATCTCACATTACTTATCTCATAGTGTAGTATAGAATATACAGTTTAAACATATATTTCTATACTATCTATCTATAGCCGCTCTGTCACTGCTCATCCATATATTTTATATTTATATATTATTATCCCATTCTTTTACTAGATTGTGTGTATTAGGTTTTGTTGTGGAATTTGTTAGATATTAGCTGTTAGATACTGCTGCACTGTCGGATCTAGAAGCACAAGCATTTCGCTACACTCGTAATAACATCTGCTAACCATGTGTATATGACCAATACAATTTGATTTTAATATAAATATAACTGACATGTGTGATCCTGATTTCCAGACCTCTTTTGGAATATCATTACATTCGTTTTTTTTAAGGTTAACTGTCAGAGCCCAGGTCTGACAGAACCTGTGCAGATGATCTAGATGCTGTTGTAACCCCTCCTTAATGGGAGACAGCAGCACCAGGGCATCTGCGTACAGCAGACACTTGATTTCAGTGTTGTGTAGTGTGTGACCAGGTGCTGCAGATTCTTCTGATGTTTTTGCCAATTCATTAATGTAGATGTTAAATAGTGTTGGACTTATTGAGCAGTACTGTTTCACTCCATGTACCTGAGTGGAGAAGACAATTTCAACCACACATTTCTTTTTTTGTTGTGTACATTGATTTAATAACATCATATTTCTTCCCTCCAATACCACATTTTATTCATTCATTTTTTTAAAGACCTTTGTGACAAATTGAATAAAATGCTTTCTTGAAGTCTACAAATCATGAGTAGATTTTGCCTTTGTTTTGGTTGACTTGTTTGTCAATTAGAATGTGAAGGTTATTTGTATATATGTGGTCTGTTGTACGGTAATTTGGTAGATATCCAATCTGGCTTCTGCTCAGAACGTTGTGTTCATCAAGGAAATTACATAGTGTGCTATTTATGATACTGCAGAGAATGTTTTCCAAGTTGCTGTTAAAGCAAATTCCTCTGTAATTATTTTGGTCAAATTTGTCTCAGTTTTTATAGGTTGGTGTGATCCAGCCTTGGTTCCAAATATCGAGGAAAATACCTGCAGTGAGGAGATTGTTGAAGAGTTTGAGGAAAGCCAGTTTGAATTTGTGGTCTGTATAATTGATCATTTCATGTAAAATACCATCAGCACCACAACCTTTTTGGGTTGTAGAGTGTATACATTTTCCAATAATTATTGCTCTGTAATTGGGGTATGCACAGGATTCTGATAGTCTTTGACTGTTAATTCAAGGATTATAATTTTTCCTTGTGTATCTTTTTGTCCTGGACTCTTTGTTTTTATTGCTGTAGAGGTTTGCAAAGTGATTTCTTCACATATCACCATTTTTGGATAGCCAATTCCTCATGATGAGGTTTGTTTCATTTATTACCATTCTCCCAGAAGTGGTTTGATTCTACTGGATTCCTCAATTCCATCCAACTGATTTCTAATGTGCTGTTCTGTTTTTGTTCTTAGGGTGTGTTTGTATTGCTTCAGTGTTTCCCCATATTGAAGTCGTATATTTTGTTGTCTGGTTCACGAGATATGCAGTACCAGTCAAAAGGTTGGACACACCTACTCATTCAAAGGTTTTGTAGAATAATAGTGAAGACATCAACACTATGAAATAACACATATGGAATCTTGTAATAACCAAAAAAGTGTTAAATAATTCCAAATATATTTTATATTTGAGATTCTTCAAAGTTGCCAACCTTTGCCTTGATGACAGCTTTGCAAGTCTTGGCATTCTCTTAACCAGCTTCATGAGGTAGTCACCTGGAATACTTTTCAATTAACAGGTGTGCCTTGGTAAGAGTTAATTTATGGAATGTATTTCCTTTTTAATGTGTTTGAGACAATCAGTTGTGTTGTGACAGGGTAGGGGTGGTATACAGAATATAGGTAGGGGTGGTATACAGAATATAGGTAGGGGTGGTATACAGAATATAGGTAGGGGTGGTATACAGAATATAGGTAGGGGTGGTATACAGAATATAGGTAGGGGTGGTATACAGAATATAGGTAGGGGTGGTATACAGAATATAGGTAGGGGTGGTATACAGAATATAGGTAGGGGTGGTATACAGAATATAGGTAGGGGTGGTATACAGAATATAGGTAGGGGTGGTATACAGAATATAGGTAGGGGTGGTATACAGAATATAGGTAGGGGTGGTATACAGAATATAGGTAGGGGTGGTATACAGAATATAGGTAGGGGTGGTATACAGAATATAGGTAGGGGTGGTATACAGAATATAGGTAGTGGTGGTATACAGAATATAGGTAGGGGTGGTATACAGAATATAGGTAGTGGTGGTATACAGAATATAGGTAGGTGGTATACAGAATATAGGTAGTGGTGGTATACAGAATATAGGTAGGGGTGGTATACAGAATATAGGTAGGGGTGGTATACAGAATATAGGTAGGGGTGGTATACAGAATATAGGTAGGGGTGGTATACAGAATATAGGTAGGGGTGGTATACAGAATATAGGTAGGGGTGGTATACAGAATATAGGTAGGGGTGGTATACAGAATATAGGTAGGGTTGGTATACAGAATATAGGTAGTGGTGGTATACAGAATATAGGTAGGGGTGGTATACAGAATATAGGTAGGGGTGGTATACAGAATATAGGTAGGGGTGGTATACAGAATATAGGTAGGGGTGGTATACAGAATATAGGTAGGGGTGGTATACAGAATATAGGTAGGGGTGGTATACAGAATATAGGTAGGGGTGGTATACAGAATATAGGTAGGGGTGGTATACAGAATATAGGTAGGGTGGTATACAGAATATAGGTAGGGTTGGTATACAGAATATAGGTAGTGGTGGTATACAGAATATAGGTAGGGGTGGTATACAGAATATAGGTAGGGGTGGTATACAGAATATAGGTAGGGGTGGTATACAGAATATAGGTAGTGGTGGTATACAGAATATAGGTAGGGGTGGTATACAGAATATAGGTAGGGGTGGTATACAGAATATAGGTAGGGGTGGTATACAGAATATAGGTAGGGGTGGTATACAGAATATAGGTAGGGGTGGTATACAGAATAGTATACAGAAGCAAAGAGAAATGACAGTCCATCTCTTCTTTAAGACATGGAGGTCAGTCAATCTGGATAATGTCAATAGCTTTGAAAGTTTCTTTGAGTGCAGTCGTAAAAAAACATCAAGCACTATGATGAAACTGGCTCTCATGAGGACCGCCACAGGAAAGGAAGACCCAGAGTTACCTCTGCTGCAGAGGATAATTTCATTAGAGTTAACTGCACCTCAGATTGCAGTCCAAATAAATGCTTCACAGAGTTCAAGTAACAGACA
>NC_060187.1:67711246-67741246 GCF_021184085.1 Oncorhynchus gorbuscha | reverse complement strand
TCTCTGCTTCTCCCTCTTTCTCTGCTTCTCCCTGCTTCTCTGCTTCTCCCTCTCTTTCTCTGCTTCTCCCTCCCTCTCTTTCTCAACCTCTACCTCTCTCTCCCTCTCTTTCTCAACCTCTCTCTGCTTCTCCCTCTCTCTCTCTCTGCTTCTCCCTCTTTCTCTGCTTCTCCCTCCCTCTCTTTCTCAACCTCTACCTTTCTCTGCTTCTCCCTCTTTCTCTCTGCTTCTCCCTCCCTCTCTCTGCTTCTCCCTCCCTCTCTCTGCTTCTCCCTCCCTCTCTCTGCTTCTCCCTCTCTTTCTCTGCTTCTCCCTCCTTCTCTTTCTCAACCTCTCTCTCTCTGCTTCTCTCTCTCTCTGCTTCTCCCTCTCTTTCTCTGCTTCTCTCTCTCTGCTTCTCCACCTCTTTCTCTGCTTCTCCCTCTTTCTCTGCTTCTTCCTCTCTATCTCTCTCTGCTTCTCCCTCCCTCTCTTTCTCAACCTCTCTCTGCTTCTCCCCTCTCTCTCTCTGCTTCTCCCTCTTTCTCTGCTTCTCCCTCTCTTTCTCAACCTCTACCTCTCTCTGCTTCTCCCTCTGCCTCTCTGCTTCTCCCTCTCTCTCTCTGCTTCTCTCTCTCTCTCTTTCTCTAGTTATCCCTCTTCTCTGCTTCTCCCTCTCTTTCTCTGCTTCTCCCTCTCTCTGCTTCTCCCTCTACTTCTCCCTCTCTCTCTTTCTCTCGTTATCCCTCTCTCTCTCTGCTTATCCCTCTCTATGTTTCTCCCTCTGCTTCTCCCCTCTCTCTGCTTCTCCCTCCTTCTCTTTCTCAACCTCTCTCTCTCTGCTTCTCCCTCTCTTTATCTGCTTCTCCCTTTCTCTCTGCTTCTCCCTCTCTCTGCTTCTCCACCTCTTTCTCTGCTTCTCCCTCTTTCTCTGCTTCTTCCTCTCTCTGCTTCTCCCTCCTTCTCTTTCTCAACCTCTCTCTCTCTGCTTCTCCCTCTCTTTCTCTGCTTCTCCCTCCCTCTGCTTCTCCCTCCCTCTCTCTGCATCTCCCTCTCTCTCTCTCTCTGCTTCTCCCTTTCTCTGCTTCTCCCTCTCTCTCTCAACCTCTACCTCTCTCTGCTTCTCCCTCTGCCTCTCTGCTTCTCCCTCTCTCTCTCTGCTTCTCTCTCTCTCTCTTTCTCTAGTTATCCCTCTCTCTCTGCTTCTCCCTCTCTTTCTCTGCTTCTCCCTCTCTCTGCTTCTCCCTCTACTTCTCCCTCTCTCTCTTTATCCCTCTCTCTCTCTGCTTATCCCTCTCTATGTTTCTCCCTCTGCTTCTCCCTCAACCTCTCTCTCTCTGCTTCTCCCTCTCTTTATCTGCTTCTCCCTCTCTCTCTGCTTCTCCCTCTCTCTGCTTCTCCACCTCTTTCTCTGCTTCTCCCTCTTTCTCTGCTTCCTCCCTCCTTCTCTTTCTCAACCTCTCTCTCTCTGCTTCTCCCTCTCTTTCTCTGCTTCTCCCTCCCTCTGCTTCTCCCTCCCTCTCTCTGCATCTCCCTCTCTCTCTCTCTCTGCTTCTCCCTCTCTTTCTCTGCTTCTCCCTCCCTCTGCTTCTCCCTCCCTCTCTCTGCATCTCCCTCTCTCTCTCTCTCTGCTTCTCCCTTTCTCTGCTTCTCCCCCTCTCTCTCTCTGCTTCTCCCTCTTTCTCTGCTTCTCCCTCTCTCTCTCTCTCTCTGCTTCTCCCTCTCTCCCTCTGCTTCTCCCTCTGCTTCTCCCTCTTTCTCTCTCTGCTTCTCCCTCTTTCTCTGCTTCTCCGTCTCTGCTTCTCCCCTCTCTCTGCTTCTCCCTCTCTCTCTCTCTCTCTGCTTCTCCCTCTTTCTCTGCTTCTCCCTCTCTTTCTCTGCTTCTCCCTCCCTCTCTTTCTCAACCTCTACCTCTCTCTCCCTCTCTTTCTCAACCTCTCTCTGCTTCTCCCTCTCTCTCTCTCTCTGCTTCTCCCTCTTTCTCTGCTTCTCCCTCCCTCTCTTTCTCAACCTCTACCTTTCTCTGCTTCTCCCTCTTTCTCTCTGCTTCTCCCTCCCTCTCTCTCTCTGCTTCTCCCTCCCTCTCTCTGCTTCTCCCTCTCTTTCTCTGCTTCTCCCTCCTTCTCTTTCTCAACCTCTCTCTCTCTGCTTCTCCCTCTCTCTGCTTCTCCACCTCTTTCTCTGCTTCTCCCTCTTTCTCTGCTTCTTCCTCTCTATCTCTCTCTGCTTCTCCCTCCCTCTCTTTCTCAACCTCTCTCTGCTTCTCCCTCTCTCTCTCTCTGCTTCTCCCTCTTTCTCTGCTTCTCCCTCTCTTTCTCAACCTCTACCTCTCTCTGCTTCTCCCTCTGCCTCTCTGCTTCTCCCTCTCTCTCTCTGCTTCTCTCTCTCTCTCTCTGCTTCTCCCTCTCTTTCTCTGCTTCTCCCTCTCTCTGCTTCTCCCTCTACTTCTCCCTCTCTCTCTTTCTCTCGTTATCCCTCTCTCTCTCTGCTTATCCCTCTCTATGTTTCTCCCTCTGCTTCTCCCTCTCTCTGCTTCTCACTCTCTCTCTCTCTGCTTCTCCCTCTCTCTCTCCCTCTCCTTATATGCACATGCAGGGTTTGAACATACAATTTTTGGTTCCTTAACCAGATCATTAACCCTCTTCACAACCAGGGGATAGCTGTGACCTTGTTTTTTTTCTTCAGTCAAATATTAATTTTCACCAAATAAAAAAACAAGGCCACAGCTATCCAAGAGCGTGCAAAGCTATGGTGAATCAGGAAGCATCAGGAAGCATACAAAATTATAAAATGTATTTAAAGGAAGCTCTACCCCACCATAATCACATTTCACAAGATGTTACAAAAGTACACAGCATATGAAGAGAATGGGAACATTTTAATAACTCAGAAATTGTGTTCCGTGACTTGATTGACAATATTTGACTGAAAACAACTCCAGAGGCCACAGTTAATTATCTGGCTGCGGTTTGAATAGTGCAGGTTCCATCTCACATGTTCTATAACCATGTTTCCTTAGAAAAAAAGGTGAAAGTGAGGCTCAGATATACTCTACTAAAAGAGAGGACGTCTTTATTTCGTCCAGATGTATAAATCCAGTCAGAAATGCAGAATTTAGACTAACTGTAGACTAACTGTAGACTAACTGTAGACTAACTGTAGACTAACTGTAAATAATAAAATGTGTAAAAATGTACTGGTCGATTTTTAGAAGCGCACCTGATATAATTCCTAACTAGTGGTGCTAGATATGGTCCCTCCTGGCTTATTTTTCATGATCTGAAAAGCAAAAGTGATCCTAGATCAGCAGTCATAGTGTTGGATACTTTGTAAATATGAGCCCAGAAGTATGCAGCATAGGAAGGGTGAAGTGATGGTGAATATCCCAGTTAACATTATTTCCATGGGTAAGAAGGCTCGGAAGGAGTATGGAATTCCTGATTGACCATACTGCCATTGCTATATATACTATTTTAAAAAAGACAATTAAAGAGTGCTTCCCTAGTGGTACAGAGGATAAAATATCTGGTTTTGGAAGCAAACATTGTAGGTTCAAACCCCACATGTGCAGATTATCACCATATGAAGTTTTAAAAAATATATATGGGTGTGTTTGCATGTTGAAATGTTGTTCAAAAGTCCTATGACAATGTGCAGCTTGTCGATGTGTGAGAAACATGGTTGCGCTTGTATGATGAAATGCTGTTCAAATGACCTATGAATTCAATTAAAATGCTATGTTTCTGAGGACCTCCAAGACAAGGTCAAATGTATAGTGTGAACATCAATGGAATATTATTTTAAACCTAAAACAAATATTATTTTTTTATGCTCTGAATGTCATAAAAACAGACATATTTATTCCTTACAGCATTAAGAGAACATCTTGTGCAACTTAACTTAAACATTGTATGAACGTCATTAGAACTGAGCATATTTTATGTTTTGGGAACCTATATCTTGTTATCTTGTCATGTACCCACATAGTTTCCACAACCTAATTGCATATTATGGGAACATTTAAAGAAGGCTGTTAACATTCTTGCAACATCAAGTAATGTTTTGGCACCCTGATACAAACATTATCTGACTGTTTTTTTTTTAAATTGCATTTTGGGAACATATCTTTTGTGATGTCCCCACAATATTCCCACCAGACTGTTCCCACAACCTAATAAAACATTCTGAGAACCATTTAAAGAACAGACTAAATGTGTTCTGAGAATCTTCTTGTTACATCCGGTGTATGTTTTTTGCCCACTAAAATAAACATTGTAGAATCAGCCGCACAAATGGACAGTTTTTTGTGTTTTGGGAACATATCTTTTGTGATTTCCAAACAATGTTCCCCCCAGACTGTTCCCACAACCTATTGAAACGTCCAGCGGAACATTGAAGAGCGGGCGAAATGTGTTCTGGGAACGTTCTTGTAAGTGTTTTTTACAAACATACAAATGTTTGAGGAATGTTCTGTGGTGGATGTTACAGATGGTTTGCACACATTTTAGTGAATGTTAGAACATTCCAAGGATATTTCATCTAAAATACTGTTTTATAAATAAATTAGTTTTATTTAAAAACATTCATTTTTGGGATGTTATCATCCTAACGTCAGATAAAAACCGAACTGGAACTTAATGGGAATCTTAGCTAATGGGAATGTTTCCTGGGAATGTGTTTCCTGGGAATGTTTCCTGTTTGCTGGGTTAAGTGTGCAGAGCAGCTCTCCTGGGTCTCCACACTTAGTGGCTAGAGTATGGAGTTTTGGAACACCATCTCTTGCGTGTTCTTATCCAGAATGTTCCAGTGTGCATGCGTGTCTCCGTGTGTATGGAGAGGAGACAAAACAGCTGTACATGTGTGTGTTTGGTCTTCCAGAAGTAATTCCAGAGGTAATTTTTGTGTTTTTCACCGTGTGCTGCAAGGACATTCCCAATTGGGTGAGCAGCTGTTCAAAGTCTCACAGACAGTATTTCGGTCATTTTGGGATTTATTTGTATTTTTTATGTGGGCCGCTCTTTCTATGTCTCCCTCTCTCTGTGTGTGTGTGTGAGAGAGAGAGAGAGAGAGAGAGAGAGAGAGAGAGAGAGAGAGAGAGAGTGGCAGACAGACAGAGTTTGTGTGATACAATCTCGTGGGGCAGAAGCTTGAGATAGCTATGAGGAAATTGAAACCGCCTGGGTGATTAGAGCACACATACACACAAACACACACTCACACAGTGGAGAAAGGATTTCCAGAGAGAAAGATAACCTTCTGAGAAACAGCAGTGAGTTTGAGGAATCAACGTGATCAGGGCTTGAACCAAGGCCTCACACAGATCAACCTATGCTACAGCTACAAGTATGCCACAGATCCTGTATATGTGCACACACATTATTTCAGAAGGGGACATCCATCACACAGCAGCAGTGCAGGAAGGCTGGTCAGTGTTTCACTGTCTCCAGGGAAGAGAAGTGCCTGGTAGAGAGAGAGAGAGAGAGAGAGAGAGAGAGAGAGAGAGAGAGAGAGAGAGAGAGAGAGAGAGAGAGAGAGAGAGAGTGTGTACAGTGTCTGTGTGTGGGGGGGGGGGGAAGAGAGAGAAGATGGGGGAAAGAGAGGGGAGGGCTACATAGGAAGAGATATTTTTGATGGACTAGGTTCATATCTCTCCTGTATTGTATATTTATATTTATGGGCAGTAGAAATCCCCTGGGGATGTGATGTGATGTTTCAGGACGTCCTGATATAGACAGTTACACCAGTTACATCACACACTGTGAAGGTGTGGCCTTCACTGAAGACATTCATTTTTTCATGTATTTATTCAAAGTATTTTTTCAAAGTATTTATAGAGGAAGTTGTGTTGGCGTGCGTGCTTAGTTCATTCAGTCAATTCTAGATCTGTCCCATACTTTTCAAACAATTGCAGTCAGGTGTTTGTCAAGTGGTTCTTGTTTTCTATTTGTCCAGCTAATTAAAGTGATGATCCAAAGGTTTGGTATCATTTCAGACAGTAGTTTTGAAAGTACAGATGTAGGATCGTAATTTGATGACTCTTTTGTTGTTGATGAGAATTTAGGAATTCAGAGAATTTAGAGTTCAGGAAACGCAAACTTGCAGTGTATTCAAGGTTTAAAAAGGCTTTTAAAGTTTGTAATTTCCACTTTTAACTTTCAGACTTGATTTACCCTAACGCAAAACTCCTACAAAAAATATTCATTCATTATAAAAGACATAATAATTCAAATTTCCTGTTGCTACATGATTATTTTCCTGCTGTAGCAAATTGGCTCAAATTAAGAGCTGTTGTCATGTATTGTCATATATTGTCATGTCTTGTCCCTGTGCTTTCTCTTCTATTTGTTTCCCCCTGCTGGTCTTATTAGGTTTCTTTCCCTCTCTCTATCCCTCTCTCTCTCTATCGTTCCGTTCTTGCTCCCAGCTGTTCCTCATTCTCCTAACGACCTCGTTTACTCTTTCACACCTGTCCCCTATTTTGCCCTCTGATTAGGTCTCTATTTCTCTCTCGGTTTCTGCCTCTGTCCTTGTCGGATCCTTGTTTGCTGTTCACTGTGTACTTGTTCCGTCCTGTCGTGTTTTGCCTTATCTTCAGATGCTGCGTGTGAGCAGGTGTCTCTGTCAGCTACGGCCCGCGCCTACCCGAAGGGACCTGCAGTCGGTTGCCGCTTATCCTGCAATTCCCCTCTACAACTAGAGGATTTCTGTTATCCCCGTTTGGACATTTCCTGTTAAGGATTGAGGATTATGTTATTTCTGTTTGGACTTAAATAAACTCAGTTTCTGTTAAGTCGCTTTTGGGTCCTCACTCACCTGCATAACAGAAGGATCCGACCAAGAATGGACCCAGCGACTACGGATCCTCTCTACTCTGCCGTCGAGTTCCAGGAAGCGATGCTAGGCAGACACGAACAGGAATTGTCTGCTGCTCGACATGCCGTTGAGACCCTGGCCGCCCAAATCTCTGGCCTCTCGGAGGAGATTCACAATCTCCGCCTCGATCCACCGGTTACCTCCTGGGCTTCCGGGTCTCCGGAGCCCAGAATTAATAACCCACCGTGTTACTCTGGGGAGCCCACTGAATGTCGCTCGTTCCTTACCCAGTGTGATATAGTGTTCTCTCTCCAGCCCCACACGTACTCCAGGGGTATTGCTCGTATCGCCTACGTCATATCTCTCCTTACTGGACGGGCTCGGGAGTGGGGCATGGCAATCTGGGAGGCAAGGGCTGAGTGTACTAACCAGTATCAGAACTTTAAGGAGGAGATGATACGGGTTTTTGATCGTTCTGTTTTTGGGAAAGAAGCTTCCTGGTCCCTGTCTTCCCTATGTCAAGGTAATCGATCCATAACGGATTACTCTATAGAGTTTCGCACTCTTGCTGCCTCCAGTAACTGGAACGAGCCGGCGTTGCTCGCTCGTTTTCTGGAGGGACTCCACGCTGAGGTTAAGGATGAGATTCTCTCCCGGGAGGTTCCATCCAGCGTGGATTCTTTGATTGAACTCGCTATTCGCATAGAACGACGGGTAGATCTTCGTCACCGAGCTCATGGAAGAGAGCTCGCGTTAACAGTGTCCCCCCTCTCCCCGTCACTACCATCTTCCCCCACTGGCTCAGGTGTTGAGCCCATGCAGCTGGGGGGTATTCGCATCTCGACTAAGGAGAGGGAACGGAGAATCACCAACCGCCTCTGTCTCAATTGCGGTTCCGCTGGTCATTTTGTCATTTCATGTCCAGTAAAAGGCCAGAGCTCATCAGTAAGCGGAGGGCTACTGGTAAGCGCTACTACTCTGTCCTCTCCGTCAAGTTCCTGTACTACCTTGTCGGTCCATCTACGCTGGACCGGTTCGGCAGCTTCCTGCAGTGCATTAATAGACTCTGGGGCGGAGGGCTGTTTTATGGACGAAGCCTGGGCTCGGGAACATGACATTCCTCTCAGGCAGTTAGGGGAGCCCACGGTTATGTTCGCCTTGGATGGTAGTCCTCTCCCCAGGATTCAGCGTGAAACGCTACCTTTAACCCTCACTGTCTCTGGTAATCTTAGTGAAACCATTTCTTTTTTGATTTTTTGTTCACCTTTTACACCTGTTGTTTTGGGCCATCCCTGGCTAGTGTGTCATAATCCTTCTATTAATTGGTCTAGTAATTCTATCCTCTCCTGGAACGTCTCTTGTCATGTTAAGTGTTTAGTGTCTGCTATTCCTCCTGTTTCTTCTGCTCCCTCTTCACAGGAGGAGCCTGGTGATTTGACAGGGGTGCCGGAGGAATATCATGATCTGCGCACGGTCTTCAGTCGGTCCAGGGCCACCTCCCTTCCTCCTCACCGGTCGTATGATTGTTGTATTGATCTCCTTCCGGGTACTACTACCCACGGGGTAGACTAGACTCTCTGTCGGCTACCGAACGTAAGGCTCTCGAAGATTATTTGTCTGTAGCTCTCGACACCGGTACCGTGGTCCCTTCCTCCTCTCCCGCCGAAGCGGGGTTCTTTTTTGTTAAGGAGGAGGACGGGACCCTGCGCCCCTGTGTGGATTATCGAGGGCTGAATGACATAACGGTTAAGAATCGTTATCCGCTTCCCCTTATGTCTTCAGTTTTCGAGATTCTGCAGGGAGCCAGGTTCTTTACTAAGTTGGACCTTCGTAACGCTTACCATCTCATGCGCATCAGGAAGGGGGACGAGTGGAAAACGGCGTTTAACACTCCGTTAGGGCATTTTGAATACCGGGTTCTGCCGTTCGGTCTCGCTAATGCTCCAGCTGTCTTTCAGGCATTAGTGAATGATGTACTGAGTGACATGCTGAACATCTTTGTTTTTGTTTACCTTGACGAGATCCTGATTTTTTCACCGTCACTCCAGATTCATGTTCAGCACGTTCGACGTGTCCTCCAGCGCCTTTTAGAGAATTGTCTTTATGTGCAGGCTGAGAAGTGCGCCTTTCATGTCTCCTCCTTCACTTTTCTCGGTTCTGTTATTTCCGCTGAAGGCATTCAGATGGATTCCGCTAGGGTCCATGCTGTCAGCGATTGGCCCGTCCCTAAGTCACGTGTCGAACTGCAGCGCTTTCTCGGTTTCGCGAATTTCTATCGGCGTTTCATTCGTAATTTCGGTCAAGTGGCAGCCCCTCTCACAGCCCTTACTTCTGTCAAGACGTGCTTTAAGTGGTCTGTTTCCGCCCAGGGAGCTTTTGATCTTCTCAAGAAGCGTTTTACATCCGCTCCTATCCTTGTTACTCCTGACGTCACTAAACAATTCATTGTCGAGGTTGACGCGTCAGAGGTGGGCGTGGGAGCCATTCTGTCCCAGCGCTCCCATTCTGACGATAAGGTCCATCCTTGCGCGTATTTTTCTCATCGCCTGTCGCCGTCGGAACGTAACTATGATGTGGGAAACCGCGAACTGCTCGCCATCCGCTTAGCTCTAGGCGAATGGCGACAGTGGTTGGAGGGGGCGACCGTTCCTTTTGTCGTTTGGACTGACCATAAGAACCTTGAGTACATCCGTTCTGCCAAACGACTCAATCCGCGTCAGGCTCGTTGGGCGTTGTTTTTCGCTCGTTTCGAGTTCGTTATTTCTTATCGTCCGGGCACTAAGAACACCAAGCCTGATGCTTTATCCCGTCTCTTCAGTTCTTCTGTAGCCTCTACCGACCCCGAGGGGATTCTCCCTGAGGGGCGTGTTGTCGGGTTGACTGTCTGGGGAATTGAGAGACAGGTAAAGCAAGCACTCACTCACACTCCGTCACCGCGCGCTTGTCCTAGGAACCTTCTTTTCGTTCCCGTTTCTACTCGTCTGGCCGTTCTTCAGTGGGCTCACTCTGCCAAGTTAGCTGGCCACCCCGGCGTTCGGGGTACGCTTGCTTCTATTCGCCAGCGTTTTTGGTGGCCTACTCAGGAGCGTGACACGCGCCGTTTTGTGGCTGCTTGTTCGTACTGCGCGCAGACTAAGTCCGGTAACACTCTTCCTGCTTCTGCTCCTGGCCTTGCTGTGTCTAAGTCTGTCCCCAGACACCGCATCTCTCCTGGTCCTGCTCCTGGCCTTGCTGTGTCTCAGTCTGTCCCCAGCCACCGCATCTTTCCTGCCCTTGATGTGTCTCAGTCTGTCCCCAGCCACCGCATCTCTCCTGGTCCTGCTCCTGCACTTGCTGTGTCTCAGTCTGTCCTCAGCCACCGCCTCTCTCCTGTTCCTGGTCTTAGCCTTGCTGTGTCTCAGTCTGTCCCTAGTTGTTACTCTCCTGGCCTGTTTGGTCCTGATTGCTCAAACTCTTACAGTTCTCTACCCGTGTCTCATTTTTATAATAGTAATTGCACTAGATTCCCTCTTCATCGTTTCCCGTTACGGTCCTGAGGAGAGGAGTTGGGTTCCATCTCGGGACGTGCTGGACCGTTCGTTGTTCGATGATTTCCTCCGTTGCCGCCAGGGTTCCACCTCGAGTGCGCCAGGAGGCGCTCGGTGAGTGGGGGGGTACTGTCATGTATTGTCATATATTGTCATGTCTTGTCCCTGTGCTTTCTCTTCTATTCGTTTCCCCCTGCTGGTCTTATTAGGTTTCTTTCCCTCTCTCTATCCCTCTCTCTCTCTATCGTTCCGTTCTTGCTCCCAGCTGTTCCTCATTCTCCTAACGACCTCGTTTACTCTTTCACACCTGTCCCCTATTTTGCCCTCTGATTAGGTCTCTATTTCTCTCTCGGTTTCTGCCTCTGTCCTTGTCGGATCCTTGTTTGCTGTTCGCTGTGTACTTGTTCCGTCCTGTCGTGTTTTGCCTTATCTTCAGATGCTGCGTGTGAGCAGGTGTCTCTGTCAGCTACGGCCCGCGCCTACCCGAAGGGACCTGCAGTCGGTTGCCGCTTATCCTGCAATTCCCCTCTACAACTAGAGGATTTCTGTTATCCCCGTTTGGACATTTCCTGTTAAGGATTGAGGATTATGTTATTTTATGTTTGGACTTAAATAAACTCAGTTTCTGTTAAGTCGCTTTTGGGTCCTCACTCACCTGCATAACAGCTGTAGTGCTCACGAGCCAAAATGGGCCGCTGAAAACTGTGAACAACTGTGTTTAACATCATCTATTTCTTATGATATGCTACGAATTGAATTTTGTACAATATGTTACAAATTTATAAGCACTTAAGATCCCGGACTGCATTTTGAAGTGTTTAGTTGACACAGGCTTTTAGCAAGGAACTAGTTCACCTGTCAGCCATGTTCAAATGGACGTTCCAGAATGTTTGTGGGATTGAGTGTTTTTTAACTATGGTGAGCCACATCCATCTTAGCTGCCAATTTGGTGTGGTTTCAACTTGCTCTGCTACTGCAGTTTTAAATAAACAAATAACCTTTGAACAACTTTTATTCTCACTCTTTTTTTAAGCATTTGAGTTGTTAGAGTAAGGGCCAACTCTCTCTCTCTCTCTCTCTCACACACACACACACACACACACACACACACACACACACACACACACACACACACACACACACACACACACACACACACACACACACACACACACACACACACCGACTTATCCACACTTATGGCAAAGCAAAGATATGTCACCGTCTGTTCTCAGCACCGAAGTGTAGGCCTGCAGAAATTAGACAATTGTCATAGTGTTAAGTGGCTTTCTCTCTTCTTATTTCCTGTTATTAATCTGAAAACACTGTGATACTGTGTGTATGTCTACTGAGACCACAGACAGGTCAGAGCAGTTGAAGGAGAGGATACAGTAGAGGACTTTAGATTATTGAGATGCACAGCCTTTACACAACTGTGGGCATGCAAGCAAAGAAGTCGCCATTTCAGCACTACTCTCCTGGACAGTCAGTTCTGTTGCTCTCAGGTGTGTGTGTGTGTGTGTGTGTGTGTGTGTGTGTGTGTGTGTGTGTGTGTGTGTGTGTGTGTGTGTGTGTGTGTGTGTGTGTGTGTGTGTGTGTGTGTGTGTGTGTGTTTCGCTGTTCCGCTGTGGATAGCGCCAGTGCTTAAACTACATGGGTTATAGCGCCAGTGCTTAAACTACATGGGTTATAGCGCCAGTGCTTAAAATACATGGGTTATAGCGCCAGTGCTTAAACTACATGGGTTATAGCGCCAGTGCTTAAACAACATGGGTTATAGCGCCAGTGCTTAAACTAAATGGGTTATAGCGCCAGTGCTTAAACAACATGGGTTATAGCGCCAGTGCTTAAACTACATGGGTTATAGCGCCAGTGCTTAAACTACATGGGTTATAGCGCCAGTGCTTAAACTACATGGGTTATAGCGCCAGTGCTTAAACTACATGGGTTATAGCGCCAGTGCTTAAACTACATGGGTTATAGCGCCAGTGCTTAAACTACATGGGTTATAGCGCCAGTGCTTAAACTACATGGGTTATAGCGCCAGTGCTTAAACTACATGGGTTATAGCGCCAGTGCTTAAACTACATGGGTTATAGCGCCAGTGCTTAAACTACATGGGTTATAGCGCTGGGTACAGTTTACTGCAGCCAGTGTCTGGTATGTAACGACAATGAAACTCACTCAGTAAATCTGCCAGCACCATTCCCTCATTACTGAATACTGATTGCTAGACATATTTATCACCCAAATGTGCCCTACATGTGGACACGTTGCCATCGCTGTCATTTGTTGTCCCATTTCCTCATGCATTGAGTTTCCACAATGGTCATGGATCCTAAAACTGATACGAGTTGACTAATGCTTGACTAGTAGGCTATCAGCTCTGTGAAAAGAGCCACTTGGGGGTCTTTATTGAGTTGGCGTTTTTAATATGATGGTTGCTATGAAATGATGAGGGAGGGAAAAGAGAAGAAAAGAGGTAGGGCAGATAGAAGGTTCATGGGAGACAAGACTCATCGGTTCAGCGTCCCCCAACAGACATGAGTGTGCCACACACACACACACACACACACACACACACACACACACACACACACACACACACACACACACACACACACACACACACACACACACACACACACACACACACACACACACACACACACATCTGACTGATTATCAGACACAACAGAACCGGTCTTTAGCTGTAGTGCAGCGCTGATTACGCAGACGGGACTCTCTCTCGTCATCGACCTCGTTCCCTCTCACAGTGTGCGGAAGAAAGAGAGAGTGGAAAGGCGTCTCTTCATCTCTGATTATTCAGACTGAACGGAGGCACGAGCAATACCCCCTCCTCCTCTCTTTCTCTGCACCGGAACCCGGGTGACTGGAGCGCTCGTGTCACAGTGACAGCTCCACCAGCGAAAGAGACGAGCCAGATTATCTGGGGAACGGACTCTGTAGCTTTGTTGAAAACTAGGTGCTGCAAAAGCAAAACACCAAAAACTCACGGGCTCTTTCTTCAGAGAACGGACACAGCTTCTGCTGCGCCTGTGTCTGTCTGTGTCTGCATGCACTAAAGAGAACCATCAACTCGGGGACTGGATTTACAGTTATACATCCACGAACTAAACCGTCTGGAATCTATCAATCTATCAGGAAAATGACGGGGGGATTTTTTCAAGAGAGACTCCAAGGGTGCAAGGCACCTGTCAACAGCATCTAACTCTGCTCGGTAAATCTGCCATTCTTAGTGCCATCAGATACCGCCACACTGAACACCCTCACCTCTCCCCAGAACTGAAAGGAGAGAGGGATAGTCGAGAGAGGGGAAAGGGAAGTAGGAAAGAGAGACATAAATATGAACTATTCTGTACCAGGAGCTAGAATTCTCATTTTACTAGAACATTGGCATGGCAACCGCGGGCATCAACAGGCTACATATCCTACCGCCCTGACTATTTAACCGACCCTCAGTGCATTACTCATGCTTCCTTCTGCAAGCAGCCTGATGAATTCATTTAACAATAAAGAAGAAACACTTTTTATTGAAGTTCCATTTTCCCTGAGGAGTAGCTGAATATCCCCCCCTCGACCTAGTTCCGACTCGGACTGAGAGGGACACTTGACTCTCTGCTCACCTGGTGAAGAGTCCGGTGAACCGGACCGATCGACGTCTGCACACACTCAAGACCCCTGCGCATGGGGGATTGTGGTCCCACGAGGTCGGATGTCGTGCAGCACGTGCTATTACCTGGTCATCAGCTCCACACACCTGAGCAACGGCCACTTCCGGCGTGTGAAGGGTGTCTTCAGGGGACCGCTCTGTCGCACGGCCTCCAGCCAATCACCGGTAATGTACCTGTGTGTGTGTTTATGTGTAAAATGCCAAGCCTGCTAAGAGACTTTGGTGCTCAGGTGGAACCGTATTTCACTGCACATGGTGGTGCTGGCAGATTATCCTTCTAAGGGATCAATTGAAATTTAGGCATTTGTTACCTGGTTGAAAATGGGGGAGGGTCATACTTTTTCAATTTCAGTCAGCTGAAATGTGTTTAGTATTTATTTATTTTATCCAAGGGAGGGTCATGTAATTTGTAAACGATTAAATGTAACCATTTGTCAGAATTTTGGAATGTATGTAGGACTATGTGTAACTTTAGTGTACAATCCTGCTCTCTCTCCCTCATTCTTCTCGCTTAGCCCACCTGTGTGGGCATTTAGCGTTTGCCTTTCCATTGGCTGTTTGATCAGTCCCTCATTCTGTTTGACATATCCAGAACGTGGGCGTGTAGAGTATCTGGCGAATAAAATAGCGAGTCTAGTGACGACATAAAGAACTAGCGCGCAACAGAATTGATGTGTTCAAAACAACTGGGAAATTTCCAACTTCCAACTTCAATGCGATCTCTTCCAACTTCAATGCGATCTCTTCTAACTTCAATGCGATCTCTTCCAACTTCAATGCGATCTCTTCCAACTTCAATGCGATCTCTTCCAACTTCAATGCGATCTCTTCCAACTTCAATGCGATCTCTTCCAACTTCAATGCGATCTCTTCTAACTTCAATGCGATCTCTTCCAACTTCAATGCGATCTCTTCTAACTTCAATGCGATCTCTTCTAACTTCAATGTGATCTCTTCTAACTTCAATGCGATCTCTTCTAACTTCAATGCGATCTCTTCCAACTTCAATGCGATCTCTTCCGACTTCAATGCGATCTCTTCCGACTTCAATGCCATCTCTTCCGACTTCAATGCGATCTCTTCCGACTTCAATGCGATCTCTTCCAACTTCAATGCGATCTCTTCCAACTTCAATGCGATCTCTTCCGACTTCAATGCCATCTCTTCCGACTTCAATGCGATCTCTTCCGACTTCAATGCGATCTCTTCCGACTTCAATGCGATCTCTTCCAACTTCAATGCGATCTCTTCCGACTTCAATGCGATCTCTTCCGACTTCAATGCGATCTCTTCCGTTTTCAATGCGATCTCTTCCGACTTCAATGCGATCTCTTCCGACTTCAATGCGATCTGTTCCGACTTCAGATTAAGAATGGTCATCAAACTGAATTCAGAGTCGGAAACGATGGCATCTTTCTAAAGCGTAGACTTTCCGACCTAAAGATCACTGGTGTCATGATTTTACCTTTTTTTCCCCGAGTTCCCAGTTGTTTTCAAAGCAACAAAAAAACAAGCATGGCGCTGCACAATTAAGCAAGGGACACAGCTCGTGAGAAGGGATCTTTACACTAATGTATAGGTTTCTTGCCGTCTCTGTCTGTGGAAGAGAGCCTGGAAAAGTTCAATGGAATTTTGGAGTTGATAGGAGATGGTTGCTCAGTGTGGAAAAAAAGTCAATAGATTAAATCTGGTGTTGGAGGAGATGCTACAAAATAGAGAGGATATCTGTCCATGGACGGCTGAACTATCCGGATGCCTACGAGTTGTTCTCCTTTTCTTTTTGAGCGATATGTTTATCCTAGGCTGCCTGTTAATTCATATAAATCTGATTAGTAAAAAAATATGTGTAAATTCCTTGGGTAAGCCTATAGGCTTGCATAATTATTCATAAAAGTGAGTCTTTAGCTCTTGGAGTCCTAGGAAAAGCTAGACCTGACCTACAATACATTGTTGTACACTTCTTTCAAGCATTTTATTGATTACTACAGCTTGCTGAATGTAAAATACAGAAGCAAAAAGAACTGGGGTGCATTCGTTATTCTGCATTCATTATTCTAAATATTTATTGAACGGAAGTTAACGAAACAAGAAGGAACCTACCTGAATTTGTTCAATAGAAACTTTTGTTTTGTTCTGTTTGCTTCTGTCTGGTTATAAACGGCAAACAGTTTCTGTAATGAATGCGCCCCTGGCGGGGGAATGAGAGGGTGCGTGCGATGGTGTGATCAATATACACCATATGAGTAACCTGCAAATATACCTTTCTGGATCTTGTACTCTGTAAGAAAAGACCCATAACTGATCCAAATGGTTGGATAATCCGGCCAGGGCTGTATGGTAGTCCCTGTAAATATCTCCATTCTTGTCAAAAGTGAAGAGGCGACTCTGGGATGCTGGCCTTCTAGGCAGAGTTCCTCTATCCAGTGTCTGTGTTCTTTTGCCCATCTTAATCTTTTATTTTTATTGGCCAGTCTGAGATCCGGATTTTCATTGCAACTCTGCCTAGAAGGCCAGCATCCCGGAGTCGCCTCTTCACCGTTGACGTTGAAACTGGTGTTTTGCGGGTACTATTTAATGAAGCTGCCCGTTGAGGACTTGTGAGGCATCTGTTTCTCAAAATAGACACTCTAATGTACTTGTCCTCTTGCTCAGTTGTGCACTGGGGATCCCACTCCTCATTCTATTCTGGTTAGAGCCAGTTTACGCTGTTCTGTGAAGGGAGTAGTACACAGCATTGTACAAGATCTTCAGTTTCTTGGCAATTTCTCGCATGGAATAGCCTTCATTTCTCAGAACAAGAATAGACTGACGAGTTTCAGAAGAAAATGATTTGTTTCTGGCCATTTTGAGCCAGTAATCGAACCCACAAATGCTGATGCTCCAGATGCTCAACTGGTCTAAAGAAGGCCAGTTGTATTGCTTCTTTAATCAGCACAACAGTTTTCAGCTGTGCTAACATAATTGAAAAAGGTTTTTCTAATGATCAAATTTCCGTTTAAAATTATAAACTTGGATTAGCTAACACAACGTGCCATTAGAACACAGGAGTGATGGTTGCTGACAATGGGCCTCTGTACGCCTATGTAGATATTCCATTACAAAATCAGCCATGTCGAGCTACAATAGTCATTTACAGCTTTAAACAATTGATCAGTTGATTGACAGGTGTAGGCTACTGTAGAATGATAAACCTTCATGTATTTTATTCAAACGCCCTAGCAGGGCCAGGTAAGAATATTTCCTAAGGGAGAGGGTCATCCATTTTCATTTCAAAGAGGTCCGATTACCTCCAGGTATCCTCGATTTAAATAACGTTCTATCCCTAACCATTCAGAGTATCCTCCTAACCTTTCCTTAATGCCAATGTAGCCTTGGTCTCTGGATTAGACTAGGGGATATTTGGGCATGCTCTAAGGGTCTCAAGTAATTCACACATTATTTATGAGTTCTTAATGTGAGATGTGACGAACTGGCAGAGCTGACGGAAGAGAGGAGCAGCTGCCGTGTGAGTGTGTGTTTACTGTTCCTATTACCAGGCTGTCATGTTCGGTCTGATAGGAGGGTGTCTTCTACAGCAGGGTCTCCCAAACTCGGTCCTGCATGTTTTGGGTCCTGTCCTAGCACTATACAGCTGATTCAAATCATCCAAGCTTGATGATGAGTTGGTTATTTGAATTATTTTAATAATGTGTGTGTGTGATGTAAAGGTTAGTTAACAAACTATGCAGTGCGTGGAGTCTTGTCGTTCTTGAACAAGTCTTTAACAAAGTCTTTAACGGTTGAACCAACTTGTGAAGTGGAGTCCTGAGGCCGTATCTAAGTTGTGTTTCCATATATTATTATTAATATATTATTATCATCATTAGTTCAGAGCTCCTGTAACATCATCACTGGTGTGTCATTGTTCCAACCTTCATTACCACTACAAAGCTTATTTTCTTATAGTTATCTGAGGCCTGGGGGTTTAAGAGCAGCGGGGGAAGAGAGAAAGAAAGGAGATGGAGGTGAGGAGAAAGGAAGTAAAGAGAGTAGGAGAAAGAAGAGGGTGAATTAGAGAGGGGAGAGAGGAATTATCTATACCTCTCAAGGCAAGGGACACCTTACCCCTGCAGCTCTTTTCTCTCTCTCCCCCTCTCTCTCTCTATCTGTCTCCCTCTCTCTCTCTCTCCCTCTCTCTCTCCCCTTCTCTCTCTCTCTCTCTGTCTCTCTCTGTCTCTCTCGCTCTCTCTCTCGCCCCCCCTCTCTTTCTCTCTTTCTCTCTCTCTCTCTCTCTCTCTCTCTCTCTCTCTCTCTCTCTCTCTCTCTCTCTCTCTCTCTCTCTCTCTCTCTCTCTCTCTCAGCACAACGCAGTACCCATTTTCTTCATTGCCTTAAAGTGGCCTGATGTGGTTATTTAGACTGCATTTCAGCCTTTAGACTGTTTATTTTACCAGGTGAGTATTCAGTAATATATCTAAGAACTGGGGAACAGTTACAGGGAGAGAATGGAGGATGAATGAGCCTATTGGAACGGTGCACTATTGGATTACTATAGCAGCACCACCATATCGGCTGTCGTCACTTATATGGCAAGTGTCCAATATCGACTTGCTTACTGCCAGTTAGTCACCATGGGTCCGAACACTGCTGTAGGAGGACATTAGTGGTGATCAGTAGAACACCTTGTGGTGGTCAGCACTGAACCAGTCTAACACTGATGTGGTGGAGCAGCGTCTCTCACTCACTCTCACACACACACACACACACACACACACACACACACACACACACACACACACACACACACACACACACACACACACACACACACACACACACACACACACACACACACAAATGCACCCACACACCATTGGGTCCCACCGAAAGCATTACAGACTGGCACCTCCTGGCACATATTGTGCTGAATACCAAACTGCCGCTACTAAACTTTCAGACACAGTCATAGTTCTGCTGTTTCAGCCTATTACTGGCATGCAGAAAATATGTGTGTGTGTGTTATACTGTGCTATATCTTTACTGGTGTTTCATCTGATGTCTAACGTAGAAGTGAAATATACCTGTACATCAAAGCAGACCAGTGGAATAGATACTGTAACTAGAAATCACACACATACACAGACACACACACAAACAGTTTTACCAGTTTACCAGTTCCTATACAACTGTGTTTTTTTATGTGTCCTTGCGTTGTTTTAACTTATTTTTTAACTTAATGTTGCTGCTACCGTCTCTTATGACCGAAAATAACTTCTGGACATCAGAAGTGCGATTACTCACCACGGACTGGCAGGATGTCTAATTTAATGGCTTCCCAGACTATTTGCATTGCCCCCACCTCTTTTACACCTCTGCTCCTCTCTGTTTATTATCTATGCATAGTCACTTTAATAACTCTACCTACATGTACATATTACCTCAACTAACCAGTGCCCTCACACATTGACTCTGTACTGGTACCACCTTGTATATAGTCTCGCTATTGTTATTTTACTGCTGCTCTTTAAGTACTTGTTACTTTTATTTCTTATTCTTATTAGTATTTATATGTATATTTTTTTAATTGCATTGTTGGTTAGGGGCTCGTAAGTAAGCATTTCACTGTATCACCAAAAACCATGCAATTAAAACCGTAATGAAACCTGTTGTGTTCAGCGCATGTAACTAATGACATTTGATTTGATTTGAAACACATACAGACAAGAGCGCACAAATACACACACCTCTGATCCAAGTGTGCGGAATAAACAGAGCTCTTCCCACTTCAGCTGTCAATCATACTACTGCAAAGATAGACAGAAATGGATAAGGGCAGCAGAGAGGGAGAGAGAGAGAGAGAGAGAGAGAGAGAGAGAGAGAGAGAGAGAGAGAGAGAGAGAGAGAGAGAGAGAGAGAGAGAGAGAGAGAGAGAGAGAGAGAGAGAAAAAGAGGTATGAATGTGTGATTTTCTGACTCAGATAATTACAGATAATTACATTTTACAGAGTTTGACATTCAGTTCAGTCATTGTTAATATTTGATTTGGGCAGACTAATGAATTCATTACAGTTAATTGCATCGCCTTTGGTTGATAAATGCAAGTGTAATATCAACACTGTGCTCATGCAACAGGACCACACAGGCAAGCAGGCAGGCAGGCAGGCAGGCAGGCACACACACACACACACACACACACACACACACACACACACACACACACACACACACACACACACACACACACAGGGAGAAAAATACAGTCTGGGCACTGAAAGCTAAACTCAGACTAAAGGACAGTCTGATCCAGACGCACATTTAGGCTACTCTGGTGATTGAGTGCCTATATGGAGTTGTATTAATGAAGTCCTGAACACACACACTAACTCTCTCTCAGGTTGCCCACCTCTCTCCCTGCGGATTAGAGGCAGCTGTTTGCCTTTATGGTCATTACTGATCTGCACGTTTGATAATTATTAACGTACACACCCAAGTGATTGGAGAATTTGATAATTACTAACCATCTGGAGCCCCATTCCAGCTAATCACCTGGAAAGAAAGAACGAGAGAGATATGTGTAGAGGGAGGGAGAGATCTTAAAGGGAAATGTCACCGCTGGGGTGTTTTTTCAGTCTCCCTACATAATTATGAGTGATGAGGGTGTTTCAGACAATTATTCACTATAGCGTTATTTTAAAAAAAATTGTTTTTTTTTTAAGAATGATGGAAGTCACTGTGTTCTTGGGAACCTTCAATGCTGCAGAAATGTTTGGTACCGTTCCCCAGATCTGTGCCTCGACACAATCCTGTCTCAGAGTTCTACAGACTATTCTTTCGACCTCATGGCTTGTTTTTTGCTCTGACATGCACTGTCAATTGTGGGAACCTTATATAGACTGGTGTGTGCCTTTCCAAATCATGTCCAATCAATTGAATTTACCACAGGTGGACTCCAATTAAGTGGTAGAAACATCTCAAGGACGATCAATAGAAACAGGATGCACCTGAGCTCAATTTTGAGTCTCATAGAAAAGTGTCTGAATACTTATGTAAATAAGGTATTTCTGTTTTTTATTTTTAATACATTTTCTAAAATCTCTAAAAACCTGTTTTCACTTTGTCATTATGGGGTTTTGTGTGTAGATTGCTGAGGAGAATGTTTTTGGTCACGTCCTGACCAACACTAAAACAAGGAAAACACATACGAACGATGGACAGAACGTGACAGAACCCCCCCCCCCCCCCCCCCCCAAGGTGCGGACTCCGAACGCACAACCTAAACCTATTGGGGAGGATCTGGGTGGGCATCTGTCCGCGGTGTCGGCTCTGGCGCTGGACGTGGACCCCACTCCATAATTGTCTTAGTCCGCCTCCTTAGTGTCCCTTGAGTGGCGACCCTCGCCGCTAACCTTGGCCTAGGAAACCTAACAACGGGCCCCACTGGACTGAGGTAGCTCAGGACTGAGGGGAAGCTCGGGACCGAGGGGAAGCTCGGGACCGAGGGGAAGCTCGGGACCGAGGGGAAGCTCGGGACCGAGGGGAAGCTCAGGAGTGAGAGGAAGCTCAGGAGTGTGGGGAAGCTCAGGCAGGTTGATGGATCTACCAGATCCTGGCTGGCTGGTGGTTTCGGCAGATCCTGGCTGACTGGCAGATCCTGGCTGACTAGCGGATCTGGCAGATCCTGGCTGACTGGCACTTCTGGCGGATCCTGGCTGACTGGTGGATCCTGGCAGACTGGCGGATCCTGGCTGAATGGCGTATCTAACTGATCCTGGCTGACTGGCAGATCCTGGCTGACTGGCAGATCCTGGCCGACTGGCAGATCCTGGCCAACTGGCAGATCCTGGCCAACTGGCACTTCTGGCAGATCCTGGCTGACTGGTGGATCCTGGCTGAATGGCGGATCTAACTGATCCTGGCTGACTGGCAGATCCTGGCCGACTGGCGGATCCTGGCCGACTGGAGGATCCTGGCCGACTGGCGGATCCTGGCCGACTGGCAGATCCTGGCCGACTGGCAGTTCTGGCGGATCCTGGCAGACTGGCAGATCCTGGCTGACTGGCAGTTCTGGCGGATCCTAGCTGACTGGTAGTTCTGGCAGATCCTGGCTGACTGGCGGATCCTGGCAGACTGGCGGATCCTGGCTGACTGGTGGATCCTGGCTGACTGGCGGATCCTGGCTGACTGGCGGATCCTGGCACACTGGCGGATCCTGGCTGAATGGCGGATCTAACTGATCCTGGCACACTGGCGGATCCTGGCTGACTGGCAGATCCTGGCCGACTGGCAGATCCTGGCGGATCCTGGCAGACTGGCGGATCCTGGCTGACTGGCAGATCCTGGCCGAATGGCAGTTCTGGCAGATCCTGGCTGACTGGCACTTCTGGCGGATCCTGGCTGACTGGTGGATCCTGGCTGACTGGCGGATACTGGCTGAATGGAGGATCTAACTGATCCTGGCTGACTGGCAGATCCTGGCCAACTGGCGGATCCTGGCTGACTGGCAGATCCTGGCCGACTGGCAGATCCTGGCCGACTGGCAGATCCTGGCCGACTGGCAGATCTGGCGGATCCTGGCCGACTGGCGGATCATGGCCGACTGGCAGATCCTGGCTGACTGGCAGATCCTGGCCGACTGGCAGTTCTGGCAGATCCTGGCTGACTGGCAGATCCTGGCAGACTGGTGGATCCTGGCAAACTGGCGGATCCTGGCTGACTGGCGGCACTGGCGGCGCTGGGCAGACTGGCGGCACTGGCGGCGCTGGCGGCGCTGGGCAGACTGGCGGCACTGGCGGCGCTGGGCAGACTGGTAGCTCAGACGGCGCTGGGCAGACTGTCGGCACTGGCGGCGCTGGGCAGACTGGCAGCACTGGCGGCACTGGGCAGACTGGTAGCTCAGACGGCGCTGGGCAGACGGGTAGCTCAGACGGCGCTGGGCAGACTGGCGGCACTGGCGGCGCTGGACAGACTGGTAGCTCAGACGGCGCAGGGCAGACGGATAGCTCAGACGGCGCGGGGCTGACTGGAGAAAAAGACTCTGGCAGCGCTGGACTGAGGAGCACTGGTGCCTCTGGAATGAGGGGCTCTGGCGCCTCTTGCATGAGGGGTGCTAGCTCTGACAGCGCCGGACAGGCGGGAGACTCTGGCTGCGCTGGAGAGGAGGAAGGCTCCGGCAGCGCTGGACAGGCGGGACGCACTGTAGGCCTGATGCGTGGTGCTGGCACTGGTATGCCGTGCATACTATGCCAAACCAACAGCTTTCTTTCTACTCTGTCCAATACATCCTCCACACTCTCAGACTCAGCACTCTGCTTCGCCGACAGCTCCAATTCCATCCATGGCTCCTTACAGTAAACAGGGGGAGTTGGCTCAGGTCTGACTCCTGACTCTGCCACACTCTCCCTGTGCTCCCCCCCAAGAAATGGGGGTTCCTCTCGGGCTTGGGGGTGCCTCTCGGGCTTCCAGCCGCTCTGCCGTGCTAGCTCCTCATAATGCCGCCTCTCTGCTTTCGCTGCCTCCAGCTCGGCTTTGGGGCGGCAATATTCCCCTGGCTCTGCCCAGGGTCCTTTTCCGTCAAGGATCTCCTCCCAAGTCCATTTATCCAAATAGTGCAGCCTCTCCCACTGCTGCTGCTGCCTCTGTTGCTTCTCCTGCTGCTGCCTTTGCTGCTGCTGCTGTTGCTACTGCTGCACCTGTCGCTTCTCCTGCTGCTGCTGTTGCTGCTGCCTCTGTTTACCACGCCGCTTGGTCCTTGGTTGGTGGGTGATTCTGTAAGGGTTCCCTTCTGGTGAAAGAGAGGTGGACCAAAATGCAGCGTGGTGGTTATTCATGTTTTTAGTAAAGACGACTATACATGAACAGACTATACAAAACAAGAAAAGTGAAAACCTAAACAGTCCTATCTGGTGCAAACACAGAGACAGGAACAATCACCCACAAAACCCAACACAAAACAGGCTACCTAAATATGGTTCCCAATCAGAGACAATGACTAACACCTGCCTCTGATTGAGAACCATATCAGGCCAAACATAGAAATAGACAAACCAGACACACAACATAGAATGCCCACCCAGCTCACGTTCTGAACAACACTAAAACAAGGAAAACACATACGAACGATGGACAGAACATGACAGTTTTCTTTAATCCATTTTAGAATAAGGCTGTAACGTAAACAAAATGTGGAAAAAGTCAAGGGGTCTGAATATTTCCGAAGGCACTGCTAGCAATATCTATACCACAATGCAGTTGTGAGCATACTAGACGTTTACATATTATATTACAAAATCAGTCAAACTAAATATGGATGTTGTGTTGGTTGAATGTTCCAGGCAGGTTCCTGAATGTTCTTCAGCTGGTGAACCTCTTCTTGCGTAGGGTATTGGCAGCTGGTTTTAGCAGGCTTTCTTGCTGTGGTTGATGTTGGCAGAATAGTTTTGTGGAGCTGTGACTCTGGCTCCTTTCTGCACTCCACAGCCATGTGCCCTCTCGTACACTTTCTTAACCACCCACTGCTTCGACCTCTTGCAGAAGATCTGTTTCTACTGCAAGTCTCTTAAAAAGGCATGAAGACTGATCATGAAGATTTGTAAAACATGAAGACTGATTATGGCAATGTGTAACCATACAATGAACCGTGTTCACTCAAACAAGATACTATATCCACCCACCTTGTTCAGGTCAATAGATCATGCATACTAACCTTCACACAATACCCACCCCCAACAGACACAAGTCAGTCACCCACACCATCCCCTCTTTACTAATACCTATTTTTTTCCAATTTAGACTTCAAGCCTTGCATGAACAATCAACTATGCATACATAATACAGAGAAGTTGTAGTCAACTTGTAAACACACCAACGATGTCAACAAGATATGGACCATGTTTGTGCCTAGCTCCAGTTGATTTATTTGCTCATCATGGAGTCATGGAAAGATTTAATAGATTTTAGAAGATTCCTGGGACCGGATTCACAGATTCACAGATTTTGTCCTTCACTATAGACTTAAAACGAAAGTTAAGCAAAGTTGCTATTCCTCAATAAAGTTATTGGAAATGTTCTTAAGTGTCACGAGCGTCGTCAGGGTGGAAATGATCAGACCAAGGTGCAGCGTGGTGAGCGTACATATTTCTTTGAAATGAAGCTTACTAGGGCTATACAGGCCACTAACAAAGTCAACTACCCACAACTATGGTGGAAAAACAGGCTGCCTAAGTATGATTGCCAATCAGAGACAACGATAGACATCTGTCCCTGATTGAGAACCATACCCGGCCAAAACATAGAAACATAAAACATAGTAATAAAGAAACTAGAATGCCCACCCTAGTCACACCCTGGCCTAACCAAAATAGGGAATAAAAGCCTCTCTATGGCCAGGGCGTGACTTTAAGGTTTTTCCTAAGTTTCTTCCTAAGAAAAAAGTTAAGAAGAAATTGAAAATAATGCTTTAGGATTTCTTCTTGGAAATGTACTTAACTTGAGGACAGCTAAACCTTTCTCTTGAGACAAATGGATACTTTTGTAACCATTAACGTTTTCTTGTGCCACAGACACAGTTGGCTACCAGATATTTAAATACAGCAAGAACACAAATTAAACACGCATTATTTAGCTAGCTATTAATTAACAATATATTACAATATTCTAGAAGTGTTAAATAGCTAACGCTATCTCGTCAATTTTCAAAGAAGAACTTGGCTAATTTAGCTAACTTTAACATCGTTAGCTATTTTGGCTATAATGTCTTTACACGTTAGCTAGCTAATGTAGCTAACTAACTTACCGGTCGTACAGTCCCTCTATCACCATCTCTATGATGGTTGACTCCTTCTCCTTCAGCTGGTCCACATGAATGGTGTCTCAGCTCCCTTCTTCTTCGCAGTCGACTTGATGTCGGACCACTTCTTCTTTACGGCGTCACTGACCCTTGCCATACCCCCGACGACATAGACAGACTCGGCCACTCTCGCCCATCCATTCTCTTCGGTCTCTGCAGGGACCCGCAGTTATCAAGTCTCCCCAACAGCAACCTTTTCCTGGCTGCCATTTCCTCCACCATCACTTCAATCTCTTTTCTTGGTTATCCATTTTTGATTTTGATATAGCTATGATGGCTTTTGATATAGCTCTGATGGCTATAATGTGTAAAAAATAACGAAATAACCAAATCCAATCATCCCTGTCACATAGGCTTATTTATTGGTTTCAAGCACATCACTAATGTCAATGCCACATAAGATATTTACGAAGTTCTTAAGAAAGATATTTAGGAAGTTCCTAAGAAAACTACGAATTCCTAAGAACATTTTGAAGAATTGCATTAATGAACTATCTTATGAACTTCCTATTTTTTTTACTGAAGAAACTTGTTTTTTTTTCCATAAGTAATGTGTTGTAAATCCGGCCCCTGGTGCTGAGCTTGATTTAGATGCCACTGCAGATGTTGATGGGATCGGACTCTAAATAGAACAGACAGCCATGTTGGCCCCTGTGATAGTTATTTAGCTAGCTAGCTAATGGTTAGCTAACATAACCTAACGAAGCTAACGTTAGCTTGCAAAGTTACAAATCACATCGGCAGATAGCATCTGGCTAATTACATTGTTATGTTTTGAAATGTCTAGCCAGCATATTATGAATGCTAGCTAGCTATATTTTGGTTTGATAAACATGTAGTTCACTAGCTATCTAGCTAGTTAGCTAGGTAAAGTTAGCTACGTTACCTCAGCTCAACTTATTTTCTGCCGTGCTGATCTTGGCTGATCGGATGCCTTCTTCTTTGAAGTGAAAGGGAAAATCGATGGAATATCATCACTTTTCAAGGCTCAACAACATTGCAACCCCATCAGTTGAGACTTCAGTACCGTTTCGAAATGCTCTGGCTGAAAGTGCTGGCTACAAACACAGAAATGTTGATATTTCTCACGTCAACTGGATACACCTCCAAATAGCTTTGAATTCTGGACATTGTGGTTTACTTACAACGAGGAAATGTAGCTGGCCATTTTTACCGGTGAGATGCAGAAACACTTGTATTGGTGTGTAATGAGGAAATTCAATTTTTTTACTCACACATGTGATATGTTAATAACATATTAATGGACATATATAGTGAAATAGAGCAACAGTGAAATTTCACTTTAAGAAAATGCACTCACAACCACAAATCAATATGGAATGAACATAATTGGTGCATAGATAGAAGTTAAAACATTCTTCAAGGTTTCTCTCATATGGGAGCTTTTCCGTGGTTCATCTCTGAAAACATGTTTTGTGTTGTGTTGTTACTTACTCACTAGCACAGCCACAAAGTCATGAAATCTGATTTTAAACCAAGCCAAGTTTGACTTTGCAGTTGACCTATCCAGGACAAGACTCATGACAATAAACGTCAACCTGCCCTTTTCTCCAAGAAGAAAATACCTTTCAGCTTCACACACCACATTCTTCTTTCACCTCCCTTTGTTTCCTTTGTACATTCCCCATTTCCATCCTTTTCCCCAGCTCAACTTTTTATTTTCCCAATTTTCTTTCTTTCTTTCTCTGGCCACTAGCTGTTCTCTCATCTCTCACTCCATATTGCATTTCTCTGCCCCATTCATTTTTTAGCAGGTCAACTGATCAGTGGCTGGACCATCCTCTGTTTTAATTTAACCAGGCAAGTCAGTTAAGAACAAATTCTTATTTTCAATGACGGCCTAGGAACAGTGGGTTAACTGCCTTGTTCAGGGGGAGAATGACAGATATTTACCTTGTCAGTTAGGGTATTTGATCTTGCAACCTTCCAGTTACTAGTCCAACACTCTAACCACTAGGCCACCTGCCGTGTTTGGGTTTGCTTTGGGTGTGTGCACACACCTGCAAATGTTTGTGTTTGTATTTGTGCATTTGTTTGTGTGTGTGTGTGTGTGTGTGTGTGTGTGTGTGTGTGTGTGTGTGTGTGTGTGTGTGTGTGTGTGTGTGTGTGTGTGTGTGTGTGTGTGTGTGTGTGTGTGTGTGTGTGTGTGTGTGTGTGTGTGTGTGTGTGTGTGTGTGTGTGTGTGTGTGTGCGTGCGTGCGTGTGTGTGCGTGTGTGTGCACGCGCATGTGTGTATGTGTGTAGTGTATATTAAATCAAAGTGTTTTGATTTAATTACTGTTTGTATTTCCATGTTTATGTATGAGACCAGGTCAGAGAAAACTCTGAAAGAGCACCGTGCATCAATACCAACAACTCAGAGACAAACACACACGGGCCATAGGTCTGACATAGATATTTCCTGAACAAAAATATAAATGCAACAATTTCAACGATTTTACTGAGTTACAGTTCATATAAGGAAATCAGTCTAATCATTAGTGTACACATTTGAGAGAAATAAGCTGAACAATTTCTGGGATCTTTAATTTCACCTCATGAAACATGTTGCATTTTTATTTTGTTCAGTATATTAGAGATAGATATTACACATAGAGATGGACGGTAGAGATAGACAGTAGAGATGGACAGTAGGGATAGACAGTAGAGATGGACAGCAGAGATAGACAGTAGAGATGGACAGTAGAGATAGACAGTAGAGATTAACAGTAGAGATAGACAGTAGAGATGAACAGTAGAGATAGACAGTAGAGATGAACAGTAGAGATGAAGAGTAGAGATGAAAAGTAGAGATGGACAGTAGAGATGGACAGTAGAGATAGACAGTAGAGATGAACAGTAGAGATAGACAGTAGAAATTAACAGTAGAGATAGACAGTAGAGATAGGCAGTAGAGATGGACAGTAGAGATGGACAGTAGAGATGAACAGTAGAGATGAAAAGTAGAGATGGACAGTAGAGATAGACAGTAGAGATGAACAGTAGAATTGGACAATAGAGATAGACAGTAGAGAGGAACAGTAAAGATGGACCGTAGAGATGGACAGTAGAGATGGACAGTAGAGATGAACAGTAGAGATGAAGAGTAGAGATGAAAAGTTGAGATGGACAGTAGAGATAAACAGTAGAGATGAACAGTAGAGATAGACAGTAGAGATCGACAATAGAGATGAACAGTAGAGATGGACAGTAGAGATAGACAGTAGAGATGGACAGTAGGGATAGACAGTAGAGATGGACAGCAGAGATAGACAGTAGAGATGGACAGTAGAGGTGAACGGTAGAGATAGATAGTAGAGATGAACAGTAGAGATAGACAGTAAAGTTGGACAGTAGAGATTAACAGTAGAGATAGACAGTAGAGATGAACAGTAGAGATGAAGAGTAGAGATGAAAAGTAGAGATGGACAGTAGAGATGGACAGTAGAGATAGACAGTAGAGATGGACAGTAGAGATAGACATTAGAGATGAACAGTAGAGATGAAAAGTAGAGATGGACAATAGAGATGGACAGTAGAGATGGACAGTAGAAATGGACAGTAGAGGTAGACAGTAGAGATAGACAGTAGAGATGAACAGTAGAGATGAACAGTAGAGATAGACAGTAGAGATGAACAGTAAAGATGGACAGTAGAGATAGACATTAAAGATGGACAGTAGAGATGGACAGCAGAGATGAATAGTAGAGATGAAGAGTAGAGATGAAAAGTAGAGATGGACAGTAGAGATAGACAATAGAGATGGACAGTAGGGATAGACAGTAGAGATGGACAGCAGAGATAGACAATAGAGATGGACAGTAGGGATAGACAGTAGAGATGGACAGCAGAGATAGACAGTAGAGATGGACAGTAGAGATAGATAGTAGATGTGAACAGTAGAGATAGACAGTAGAGATGAACAGTAGAGATGAACAGTAGGGATAGATAGTAGATGTGAACAGTAGAGATAGACAGTAGAGATGAACAGTAGAGATAGACAGTAGAGATGAACAGTAGAGATGAAGAGGAGAGATGAAAAGTAGAGATGAACAGTAGAGATGGACAGTAGAGATGGACAGTAGAGATGAACAGTAGAGATAGACAGTAGAGATGGACAGTAGGGATAGATAGTAGATGTGAACAGTAGAGATAGACAGTAG
>NC_060187.1:67688746-67706246 GCF_021184085.1 Oncorhynchus gorbuscha | reverse complement strand
TCAGTTACAACTGGGGTTAAAGTGAAAACCTACAGGAGGGTAGGTCTCCAGAAACAGGGTTGGAGTGCCCTGCTATAGATGGTGGAAAAGAGGAGACAAATATCATGTTTGATTAACAATAATAAAATAAAGAAGAATTGAACAGAGAGGCAGATGGGGGGGGGAGCAAGAGAGAGAGGGATAATTGAGAGAGAGAGAGAGAGAGAGAGAGAGAGAGAGAGAGAGGGAGGGAGAGAGAGAGAGAGAGAGAGAGAGAGAGAGAGAGAGAGAGAGAGAGAGAGGATGAGGGGATGGGGTAGAAAGGCATTAGTGTGAGCCAGCCTGTGGCGAGGTGTAGGGGTTAGAGTATATGAGGGGATGTGAGTAGAGGGAGGGTCAGATAGAGACCAGTCAATCTGAGAAGCAGAGAGTTAAAGTATGATCTTGTTGTACAGTGGGATGAACTGAAAGACATGATGGTGAAAAAGAGGGAAAGAGTGAAATAAGAGAAAATGAGGGGAGCAGGAGAAAAGGAGAGAAGGGTGAGGATGGAAATGGAGGGAGGGAGATTAGAATGGAGTTAAAGAAAGAGGAGAGAGAGAGAGAGAGAGAGAGAGAGAGAGAGAGAGAGAGAGAGAGAGAGAGAGAGAGAGAGAGGGGCAGAGAGAGAGAGAGGGAGAGAGAGAGAAGGAGGATAAAAAAGGAAAGTGGCTGTGGCTAGCCTTGGGGGACAGTCTGTGTGGATGTTTAAGGAAGTGGATACACGAACATCTTTCTCTCTATCTCTCTCTCTCTAATTAGTTTGAGATGTTTTCTTAAAGCAGAGAGAGGGGAAATCTCTAAATTCAGAGCATTAGTTGCAGCTGCAGAAGTGCCCTCCCCCCAACACACACATATTTAAAAGCCCTAAAGAGCACAGAAAGAGCAGAGCAGCAGAATCAAAACAGTAAATTATGAGTCAAAAGAGAGAACACACGGGTATTTGTGTACAGGTGTAAACAGGTGTAGACAAACGCTGAAATGCTTACTTACGTGCCGTTCCCAACAATGAAAATAGAGAGAAAATCTTCAAAATTATATAAAAAATACACAATGAAAATGGTAACTTGGCTATATACAGTTAGCCAAATACATTTAAACTCAGTTTTTCACAATCCCTGACATTTAATCCTAGTTAGAAGTCCCTGTCTTAGGTCAGTTAGGATGACCACTATATTTTAAGAATGTGAAATGGCAGAATAATAGTAGAGAGAATTATTTATTTCAGCTTTTATTTCTTTCATCACATTCCCAGTGGGTCAGAAGTTTACATACACTCAATTAGTATTTGGTAGCACAGCCTTTAAATTGTTTAACTTGGGTCAAACGTTTCAGGTAGCCTTCCACAAGCTTCCCACAATAAGTTGGCTGCATTTTGGCCCATTCCTCCTGACAGAGCTGGTGTAACTGAGTCAGGTTTGTAGGCCTCCTTGCTCACACATGCTTTTTCAGTTCTGCCCACAAATTTTCGATAGGATTGAGGTCAGGGCTTTGTGATGGCCACTCCAATACCTTGACTTTGTTGTCCTTAAGCCATTTTGCCACAACTTTGGAAGTATGCTTGGGGTCATTGTCCATTTGGAAGACCCATTTGCGACCAATCATTAATTTCCTGACTGATGTCTTGAGATGTTGCTTCAATATATTCACATCATTTTCTTTTTTCATATTTTCCTATTTTGTGAAGTGCACTAGTCCCTCCTGCAGCAAAGCACACCCACAACATGATGCTGCCACTCCCGTGCTTCACGGTTGGGATGGTGGCCTTCAGCTTGCAAGCCTCCCCTTTATCCTCCAAACATAACAATGGTCAGTATGGCCAAACATCCATTTTTGTTTCATCAAAGGATATTTCTCCAAAAAGTATGATCTTTGTCCCCATGTGCAGTTGCAAACTGTAGTCTGGCTTTCTGGCGGTAAAGGAGCAGTGGTTTCTTCCTTGCTGAGCGGACTTTCAGGTTATATCGATATAGGACTCATTTTACTGTGGATATAGATACTTTTGTACCTGTTTCCTCCAGCATCTTCACAAGGTCCTTTGCTGTTGTTCTAGGATTGATTTGCACTTTTCGCACCAAAGTACGTTCATCTCTAGGAGACAGAACGAACGGGTCTCCTTCCTGAGCTATATGACGGCTGTGTGGTCCCATGGGGTTTATACTTGCGTACTATTGTTTGTACAGATGAAAGTGGTACCTTCAGGCGTTTGGAAATTGCTCCCAAGGATGAACCAGACATGTGGAGGTCTATTATTTTTTTCTGAGGTCTTGGCTGTTTTCATTTGATTTTCCCATGATGTCAAGCAAAGAGGCACTGAGTTTGAAGGTATGCCTTGAAATACATCCACAGGTACACCTCCAATTGACTCAAATTATGTCAATTAGCCTATCAGAATCTTCTAAAGCCATGACAACATTTTCTGGAATTTCCAAGCTGTTTAAAGGCACAGTCAACTTAGTGTATGTAAACATCTGACCCACTGGAATTGTGATACAATGAATTACACAAAAAATGTGTGTGTATCATGCACAAAGTAGATGTCCTAACTGACTTGCCAAAACTATAGTTTGTTATAGTTTGTTAAAACATCTTATGGCTGGGAGCAGTATTGAGTAGCTTGGATGAATAAGGTGCCCAGAGTAAACTATCTGCTACTCAGTCCCAGTTGCTAATATATGCATATTATTAGTATATATGGATAGAAAACACTCTGAAGATTCTAAAACTGTGAATGATGTCTGTGAGTATAACAGAACTCATACGGCAGGCAAAAACCTGAGAAGAAATCCAACCAGGGAGTGGGAAATCTGAGGTTGGTCGTTTTTCAACTCATTCCCTATTGAAGATACAGTGGGATATTGGTCATGTTGAGGCTTCCACTAGATGTCAACAGTCTTTGAAAACTTGTTTGAGGCTTCTACTGTAAAGGAGGGGCTGATAAGGGCTCTTTGAGTCAGTGGTCTGGCAGAGTGCCACAAGCTTGTGACGCTCGTTCATGTGAGAGTTAGCTCGCGTTCCATTGCTTTTCTACAGACAAAGGAATTCTCCGGTTGGAACATTATTGAAGATTTATGATAATAACATCCTAAAGATTGATTCTATACATCGTTTGACATGTTTCTACAGACTGTAACGGAACTTTTTGACATTTCATCTGCTCCTAGTGAATGCTCTTCGTGACTTTGGATTTGTTTACAAAATGCGCTAACAAAAGTAGCTATTTGGACATGAATGATGGACATCATCGAACAAAACAAACATTTATTGTGGAACTGGGATTCCTGGGAGTGCATTCTGATGAAGATCATCAAATGTAAGTGAATATTTTTTATGTTATTTCTGACTTCTGTTAACTGCACAATATGGCGGATATCTTTTTGGCTTGTTTGGTTTCTGAGCGCCGTACTCAGATTATTGCATGGTTTGCTTTTTCCATAAAGCTTTTTTGAAATCTGGCGCAGCGGTTGCATTAAGGAGAAGTGTATCTAAAATTCCATGCATAACACTTGTATTTTCATCAACATTTATTATGAGAATTTCTGTAAATTCATGTGGCTCTCTGCAAAATCACCAGATGTTTTTGGAACTGTTGAACATACCGCGCCAATGTATACTGAAATATTTTGATATAAATATGAACTTCATCAAACAAAACATACATGTATTGTGTAACATGAAGTCCTATGAGTGTCATCTGATGAAGATCATCAAGGGTTAGTGATTAATTCTATCTCTATTTCTGATTTTGTGACTCCTCTCTTTGGCTGGAAAAATGGCTGTGTTTTTCTGTGACTTGGCTCTGACCTAACATAATCGTTTGTGGTGCTTTCCCTGTAAAGCCTATTTGAAATCGGACACTGTGGTGGGATTAACAAGAAGTTTATCTTTAAAATGGTGTGAAATACATCTATGTTTGAGAAAGTTTAATTTTGGGATTTCTATTGTTTTGAATTTGGCGCCCTGCACATTCACTGGCTGTTGTCATATCGATCCCGTTAGCGGGATCTCAGCCCTAAGACGTTTTTAACAAGAAATTTGAGGAGTGGTTGAAAAACAAGTTTTAATGACTCCAACCCAAGTGTATGTAAACTTCCGACTTCAACTGTGCACGGGGTATCAGTACCGAGTCGATGTGCAGGGCTACGAGGTAATTGAGGTGGAGATGTGCAGTACCAGTCAAAGTCTCTCAAGATAGTAAATAAGTACACATGGCTTGTATTCAAAACAACGTTTTTTTTTCTCATGATGAGTTTACACAGCAGTATGCAGGAACAGTTATAGCAATTTATGACATACAGTACCTGTCAAAAGTTTGGACACACCTACTCATTCAAGGGTTTTTCTTTATTTTTGCTATTTTCTACATTGTAGAATAATAGTGAAGACATCAAAACTATGAAATAACACACGTGGAATCATGTAGTAACCAAAAAAGTGTTAAACGAATCAAAATATATTTTATATTTAAGATTCTTCAAAGTAGCCTGCCTTTGCCTTGATGACAGCTTTGCACACGCTTGGCATTCTCTCAACCAGCTTCATGAGGAATGTGTTTCCAACAGTCTCGAAGGGGTTCCCACATATGCTGAGCACTTGTTGGCTGCTTTTCCTTCACTCTGCGGTCCAACTGTCATGTTTTGTCATTGGTTATCATGTCTTGTCTCTGTGCTTCCCCTTCTGTTCGTTTCCCTCTGCTGGTCTTGTTAGGTTCTTTCCCTCTTTCTGTCCCTCTCTTCCCCTCCCTCTCTCCCTCTCTCGCTCTCTCTCCCTATCGTTCCGTTCCTGCTCCCAGCTGTTCCTCATTCTCCTAAACTACCTCATTTACTCTTTTCACACCTGTCCCCTATTTTGCCCTCTGATTAGAGCCACTATTTCTCACTCTGTTTTCCGCTTCTGTCCTTGTCGGATCCTTGTATGATGTTCGCTGTTCTGTGTCCTTGTCTCGCCCTGTCGTGTTTTATCTTCTTCAGATGCTGCGTGTGAGCAGGTGTCTTAGTCTGCTACGGTCGGTGCCTTCCCGAAGCAACCTGCAGTCTATGGTCGAGTCTCCAGTCAGTCCTCGCAACTACGAGTGGATTTCAGTTTTTCCTGTTTTGTTTTCTCCTTGATATATCCAGGATTATTCTTTAGTCATATACTGGAATAAAGACTGTTTTCGTTAAGTCGCTTTTGGGTCCTCATTCACCAGCATAACACCAACTCATCCCAAACCACCTCAATTGGGTTGAGGTCGGGTGATTGTGGAGGCCAGGTCATGTGATGCAGCACTCCATCACACAGCCCTTACACAGACTGGAGGGGTGTTTTGGGTCATTGTCCTGTTGAAAAACAAATGATAGTCCCACTAAGCGCAAACCAGATGGGATGGCGTATCGCTACACAATGCTGTGGTAGCTATGCTGGTTAATGTAAGTGTGCCTTAAAATCTAAATAAATCACTGACAGTGTCACCATCAAAGCAGCCCACACCATCACACCTCATCCATGCTTTCACGGTGGGAACCACACACGTAGAGACCATCCATTCACCTACTCTGCATCTCACAAAGACACGGCAGTTGGAACCAACAATCTCAAATTTGGAGTCATCAGACCAAAGGACAGATTTCCACCGGGTCTATTGTCCATTGCTCGTGTTTCTTGGCCCAAGCAAGTCTCTTCTTATTGGTGTCCTTTTGTAGTGGTTTCTTTGCAGTAATTCAACCATAAAGCCCTGATTCAGGCAGTCTCCTCTGAACAGTTGATGCTGTGATGTGTCTGTTAATTGAACTCTGTGAAGCATTTATTTGGGTTGCAATTTCTGAGACTGGCAAATCTAGTGAATTTATCCACTGCAGCAGAGGTAACTCTGGGTCTTTTCTTTCCTGTGTCGGTTCTCATGAGAGCCAGTGCTTTCATCATAGCGCATGATGGTTTTTGCGACTGTACTTTACTTTTAAAGTTCTTGAAATGTTCAGGATTGACTGACGTTCATGTCTGAAAGTAATGGACTGTCGTTTTTATTTGCTTTTTTTGAGCTGTTCTTGCCATAATATGAACTTTACCAAATAGGGCTATCTTCTGTATACCAACCCTACCTTGTCAAAACACTGATTGTCTCAAATGCGTTAAGAAGGAAAGAAATTCCACTAATTTAATAAGGCACACCTGTTAATTGAAATGCATTCCAAGTGACTACCTCATGAAGCTGGTTGAGAGAATGCCAAGAGTGTGCAAAGCTTTCATCAAGGTAAAGGGTGGCTAATTTGAAGAATCTCAAATCTCAAATATATTTTGATTTCTTTAACACTTTTTTGGTTACTACATGATTCCATATGTGTTATTTCCAAGTGTTGATGTCTTCACTATTATTCTACAATGCAGAAAATAGTTTACAAAATAATGAAAAACCCTTGAATGAGTATGTGTGTCCAAACTTTTGACTGGTACTATACATATACTGTAGGTAGGGGTAAAGTGACTAGGCAACAGGATAGAATATAAACAGTAGCAGCAGCGTATGTGATGAGTCAAAAGGGTCAGTGCAGATAGTCCTTCCGTCATCTACCCATCTGCTCCCTCCATCTCTCTTTGGGATCTGACTGTGGCAGTCGTACTGTTCTTCGTCTGTCTGGAACTGTCCTTTATGTCCTCTCTGTGTAGCTGCTATATGTCTGTGACTCTGTTCAACTAGAAAGGCCTTATGTAAGACACTATAGTTCACTCAGTACAATAATGCTATAGATGGAGGGAAAGAGGAGGAAGAAAGAATGTTTGATGAACGATGATAAAATAAAGGAGAATGGAACAGAAATGCAGATAGATAGAAAAGGAGAGAGAGAGAGAGAGAGAGAGAGAGAGAGAGAGAGAGAGAGAGAGAGAGAGAGAGAGAGAGAGAGAGGAATCTGTTGACTGATTCTCTGGCCAGGGTATAAAGGACTGAGCTGGGTGATGGACAGGTCATTAATTATTGATCCATGGTTAATTGATTATTTGTTCGGATTGATCATTGATTTATGACTCTTAGATGAGAGGAACATGTTTTGTTCTTGTGTGTGTGTTACGCATCTCCTTTTCATTCCCATCCGATCTGGATGTCATAGGTCACACTGCATCAGATGCCTCTCTCTCTCTCCCTATACACAGTCCAGGGTCCAGAGCTACACAATTGTTCCATCTGGAAATGCTCCAGCATCCAATAATCTTTTTACATATGTATGTTCGTTGCCAGGGCTGCAGTATTCTCAGATCTGTATTTTCAGCCTTTACTATGATGGCAAAACATCAGTATCTAGTTTTAACAGATCTGTGATTTTGGCCAGAGCTACATCTAGTGTTACTTTCTTTTGGCTGTTGGTTTTATGGTAGGTACATCTCCATTCTGCATCATTCATACAGTCAATACATTATTTATTTAGAGATAATGATTTATTTCAGCTTTATTTCTTTCATCACATTCCCAGTGGGTCAGAAGTTTACATACACTCAATTAGTATTTGGTAGCATGTCTTTAAATTGTTTAACTTGGGTCAAACATTTTGGGTAGCCTTCCACAAGCTTCCCACAATAAGTTGGGTGAATTTTGGCCCATTCCTCCTGACAGAGCTGGTGTAACTGAGTCAGGTTTGTAGGCCTCCTTGCTCACACATGCTTTTTCAGTTCTGCCCACAAATATTCTATAGGATTGAGTTCAGGGCTTTGTGATGGCCACTCCAATACCTTGACTTGTTGTCCTTAAGCCATTTTGACACAACTTTGGAAGTATGCTTGGGGTCATTGTCCATTTGGAAGACCCATTTGCGACCAAGCATTAACTTCCTGACTGATGTCTTGAGATGTTGCTTCAATATATCCACGTAATTTTCCTACTTCATGATGCCATCTATTTTGTGAAGTGCACCAGTACCTCCTGCAGCAAAGCACCCCCACAACATGATGCTGCCACTCCCATGCTTCACGGTTGGGATGGTGTTCTTCAGCTTGCAAGCCTCCCCTTTATCCTCCAAACATAACGATGGTCAGTATGGCCAAACATCCATTTTTGTTTCATCAGACCAGAGGATATTTCTCCAAAAAGTATGATCTTTGTCCCCATGTGCAGTTGCAAACCGAAGTCTGGCTTTTTTATGGCGGTAAAGGAGCAGTGGTTTCTTCCTTGCTGAGCAGACTTTCAGGTTATATCGATATAGGACTCATTTTACTGTGGATATAGATACTTTTGTACCTGCTTCCTCCAGCATCTTCACAAGGTCCTTTGCTGTTGTTCTGGGATTGATTTGCACTTTTCGCACCAAAGTACGTTCATCTCTAGGAGACAGAACGAATGGGTCTCCTTCCTGAGCGATATGACGGCTGTGTGGTCCCATGGGGTTTATACTTGCGTACTATTGTTTGTACAGATGAACGTGATACCTTCAGGCGTTTGGAAATTGCTCCCAAGGATGAACTAGACATGTAGAGGTCTACCATTTTTCTCTGAGGTCTTGGCTGATTTCATTTGATTTTCCCATGATGTCAAGCAAAGAGGCACTGAGTTTGAAGGTATGCCTGGAAATACATCCACAGGTACACCTCCAATTGAATCAATTAGCCTATCAGAAGCTTCTAAAGCCATGACAGAATTTTCTGGAATTTTTCACTGTTTAAAGGCACAGTCAACTTAGTGTATGTAAACTTCTGACCCACTGGATTTGTGATACAATGAATTATAAGTGAAATAATCTGTCTGTAAACAATTGTTGGAAAAATTACTTGTGTCATGCACAAAGTAGATGTCCTAACCGACTTGCCAAAACTATAGTTTGTTAACAAGAAATTTGTGGAGTGGTTGAAAAACAAGTTTTAATGACTCCAACCTAAGTGTATGTAAACTTCCAACTTCAACTGTATATGTTTGGCTAGTATATCAACAGTATCTAGTTTTCAGACAGACATCTGTGTTTCTGGCCTTTCTATCTATATAGTCCTTTCACATCTGTGGTTTTGAATTCTGTACATGTAGTTGTTTAGGCCATTTCTGTAACTGTGTGTAACAAATGGGCACACGCACGCACGCACGCACGCACGCACGCACACACACACACACACACACACACACACACACACACACACACACACACACACACACACACACACACACACACAATAGGAGGGTTTAAGTGAGACCTCAACAGTATTAAAATGCGGGTCCCTTAGATACCCTGTAATCTGTCCCTGAGACACAACAGGTCTGTACCCATCCATTACACACGGTTAAACTGTGATGATAATGATACCACTGATTCCTTCAGTCTCTACAAGGAGGAGAGGAGAGGGTCAGAGTGTGTGTGTGTGTGTGTGTGTGTGTGTGTGTGTGTGTGTGTGTGTGTGTGTGTGTGTGTGTGTGTGTGTGTGTGTGTGTGTGTGTGTGTGTGTGTGTGTGTGTGTGTGTGTGTGTGTGTGTGTGTGTGTGTGTGTGTGTGTGTGTGTGTGTGTGTGTGTGTGTGTGTGTGCACGTGCAGTGGTGGAAAAAGTAACCAATTGTCATACTTGAGTAAAAGTAAAGATATCGTAAAGGGTATTCATCATTTCCAGCACCACACCAACATCAACAAAAAGATAGAGGAAGATACATGTTTCCAATGACATCATCAGTGTGCATCATGTGATTTTAACAAATTATGCATTGAATAGGCATTGTCTACTAATTGGTTGATGCTTTTTTACTACAAAACATAGATACGCACCACTTTCATATATGTTGATGTTGGGGTGGTGCTGGAGATGATGAATGTGAAGTTTTTTTTTTTATGTCCCTTTAATATAAAATGACTCAAGTAAAAGTGAAATCCACCCAGTAAAATACTGCTTGTGTAAAAGTCTAAAAGTATTCGGTTTTAAATATACAAAAGTAAAAGTATAAATCATTTCAAATTTCAAATTCCTTAAATTGAGCAAACCAGATAGCATAATTTTCTGGTTTTTATTTCAAATCAAATGTTATTTGTCACATACACATGGTTAGCAGATGTTAATGCGAGTGTAGCGAAATGCTTGTGCTTCTAGTTCCGACAATGCAGTAATAACCAACAAGTAATCTACATTTACATTTACATTTAAGTCATTTAGCAGACGCTCTTATCCAGAGCGACTTACAGCTAGCAATTCCAAAACTACTACCTTATAGACACAAGTGTAAGGGGATAAAGAATATGTACATAAAGATATATGAATGAGTGATGGTACAGAGCGGCATAGGCAAGATACAGTAGATGGTATTGAGTACAGTATATACATATGAGATGAGTATGTAAACAAAGTGGCATAGTTAAAGTGGCTAGTGATACATGTATTACATAAAGATGATATAGAGTACAGTATATACATATACATATGAGATGAATAATGTAGGGTATGTAAACATTATATTAGGTAGCATTGTTTAAAGTGGCTAGTGATATATTTTATTTATATTTTACATCATTTCCCATCAATTCCCATTATTAAAGTGGCTGGAGTTGAGTCAGTGTGTTGGCAGCAGCCACTCAATGTTAGTGGTGGCTGTTTAACAGTCTGATGGCCTTGAGATAGAGGCTGTTTTTCAGTCTCTCGGTCCCAGCTTTGATGCACCTGTACTGACCTCGCCTTCTGGATGATAGCGGGGTAAACAGGCAGTGCCTCGGGTGGTTGTTGTCCTTGATGATCTTTTTTGCCTTCCTGTGACATCGGGTGGTGTAGGTGTCCTGGAGGGCAGGTAGTTTGCCCCAGGGGATGCGTTGTGCAGACCTCACTACCCTCTGGAGAGTCTTACGGTTGTGGGCGGAGCAGTTGCCGTACCAGGCGGTGATACAGCCCGACAGGATGCTCTCGATTGTGCATCTGTAGTAGTTTGTGAGTGCTTTTGGTGACAAGCCAAATTTCTTCAGCCTCCTGAGGTTGTAGAGGCGCTGCTGCGCCTTCTTCACGATGCTGTCTGTGTGGGTGGACCAATTCAGTTTGTCTGTGATGTGTATGCCGAGGAACTTAAAACTTACTACCCTCTCTACTACTGTTCCATCAATGTGGATAGGGGGGTGTTCCCTCTGCTGTTTCCTGAAGTCCACAATCATCTCCATGGTTTTGTTGACATTGAGTGTGAGGTTATTTTCCTGACACCACACTCCGAGGGCCCTCACCTCCTCCCTGTAAGCCGTCTCGTCGTTGTTGGTAATCAAGCCTACCACTGTTTTGTCGTCCGCAAACTTGATGATTGATGAAAGTTAACTAGTTTAAATGTTTTACTCACGTTGGCTGCAGTGAAGGAGAGTCCGCATGTTTTGGTTGCGGGCCTGGTCAGTGGCACGGCCAGGGGCTATCTCCAACACTCAGACATCATTTACATAATTTACAAACAAAGCATGTGTGTTTAGTGAGTCCGCCAGTACAGAGGTAGTATGGATGACCAGGGATGTTCTCTTGATAAGTGTGTGCATTGGACTATTTTCCTGTCCTACTAAGCATTCAAATTGTAACAAGTAATTTTGGGTGTCAGAGAAAATATTTAGGAATGTAGTGAAGTAGAAGTAAATGTTGTCAAAAATATAAAATGGTAAAGAACAGATACTTTACTTTTAGTATTTTTACATAAGTACTTTACACCTGCTGTGTGTGTGTGTGTGTGTGTGTGTGTGTGTGTGTACAGTATTTCCCGTCATTAAGGCAGGATAGTAATTATAGGAGTTGATCTACAAAATTATGAATATACCCTTCACACAGATGCAATTAAGAGTCTCTGAATATATTTTCCTACCCTACCTACTGTAGCAGAGTACAGATGTCTATCTGTGAGCCTCCTTCACTAAAGCCTTGTTCACATTGACAGTTTGAAGTAACTCAAATAAAATAAAAAAATACAGATTTGAATCTGTTCTTTTTCCTGCAGTCTGAACAGCCAAAAAGCACATGGAATCTGATATTTCAAGCCACTTACAAATCTGATTTCTGGCCATGCAATTCGTATCTGAATGGTCAAATCTAATTTATTTGCCCTCAAGTGTTTTTTAGATTCCTATTTGGCATATCGTGTTGCCTGTTAGCTATTATATTGACAGTTTGACAAGGACATGTGGAAGCTAACTAGCTTGTTATTGTTTACAAACGAATTAGTGCATGTGCTGGAAAGCTAAACAGCTACTTAGCTAGCTAGCTAGTTGACTGCTGTGGCTAGCCAAAACGGATTTGTTTTAAAGGTTGGACCATAGGTTGGACCATATGATAAACTCTGTGTGACCAGGGACAATGAAAGGAGACGATAGTAGATGAGAGAAGAGGAGAGGATAGGATAGGGGGAGAGAGGAGAGGAGAGAACAGAGGAGTAGAAAATTAAGCTGTCACCTCAGTCTATAGCACAGACATAATCACGCATAACATGCATGTAAACCCCTCTAAGCGTGACCAACATGTCTAACAGAAATGACAGGCGGGAACAAAGATGTGTCTGTGTCATAATTGTGACCCAAGCCCTGCTCAGATAATCCCTACCGACAACATAGCGCTGCTGCAAATGTACATTGTCCCAGGGCCGTTGGCAGTCATAATGTAAGTAACCTCATGTATGTACCTCTTACTCCCCTGAATGCCTCTGTCAATCCCCTGAATGCCTCTGTCAATTCTATTCTTACTCACCTGAATGCCTCTGAATGCCTCCTACAATCCTATTGTATGCAGTTATCATGTGCCTATGAACCTGAGATCTACTGTTCGAACTGAGGCGGTTTGCCCTAGTAGGAAGTCCACTGTAGCTCACCCTGCACTATCAGCTCAAACATAAATATCATGTCTACCTTTGATAAACCTCCCAGTAAAGCAATACAAATTAACAAAAGATGTTCAGCACGCTTATAGGGAAGGGCATTCAACTTACGCAAATGACTGATGATGGGCTGAGAGAAATTGATACTAAAAAGACTGTGGGAGCTGTTTTTTAGACTTCAGTGCAGCTTTTGACATTATCAATCATAATCTGCTGTTGGAAAAACGTATGTGTTGTGGCTTTACATCCCCTGCTATATTGTGGATTGAGAGTTACATTTCTAATAGAACACAGAGGGTGTTATTTAATGGAAGCCTCTCCAACATAATCTAGTTAGTTAGGCATTACCCAGGGCAGCTGTCTAGGCCCCTTACTTTTTTCAATCTTTACTAATGACCTATGACCTAAACCTGAAATAAATAGTGTAATGAATAATGTGGAAATTGAGCAAGTTGAGGAGACTAAACTGCTTGGAGTAACCCTGGAATGTAAACTGTCATGGCCAAAACATATTGATGCAACAGTAGCTAAGATGGGGAGAGGTCTGTCCATAATAAAGCACTGCTCTGCCTTCTTATCTCTATCAACAAGGCAGGCCCTAATTTTGTCTCACCTGGACTACTATCCAGTCGTGTGGTCAGGTGCCACAAAGAGAGACATAACAACTGGCCCAGAACAGGGCAGCACAGCTGGCCCTTAAATGTACACTGAGAGCTAACATTAATAATATACATATCAATACACCTTAGGGAACAGTGGGGACTGTGAAGAGACACACATAGGCACAGACACATGCATGCACATGCACACATGATAACATACGCACTACACACACGTGGATTTTGGCTGTAGATATGTGTTAGTAGAGTATTGACCAGAGGGCACACACTTAATGTGTTGTGAAATGTGTTTAAAATTGTATAACTGCCTTCATTTTGCTCAACCCCAGGAACAGTAACGGGATCCATAATAAATACCCCAAAAATATAGTACAAACCCCTGAAATCATTTTTTTTTCATTTAGCTTTTTTAATTTCAACAATAAATTACTTCACCAATCAGGGCGGATATAGAAGGGCGATCTTTGGTTGTTTACATGCGCGATGGACAGACAAGTGTAGGGTACGAGATACCACTGACATTTTGAGGGAGGGGAGAGAGCCAGAGAGGGTGGAGGAGCCGAGGAGGAGGTTTAGCTTGAAAGGAAAGGGAAAGGGAGATACCTAGTCAGTTGTACAACTGAAAGCACTGGTCATTTTGTTATGACATGCATTATCTGAATTAGGCCCATAGAATTATACCTACGGAGGAGTGGCTTCTATGGAGGTACTTTGAATGTCTTTGAACTTCAGATATTTGGCTTAACGTTGGACCAGAGCTAACCAGCTGGCTAACAAATTGTGTGTGCAGAAGGGCACCAGAATAAAAAAACAACTTGTCTTACCCTTTTCTAGTTAATAAATCCAATGTGGAAACTGATAGTATCCTTAATTAACTAGCATTGAAAAAGTTAATCCATTCTCTGTAATTAAAAATCTCTCTCTAATTTCTGAATCACGCTTGTAACATCAGTAGGCTACAGTAACCTATGCTTCAGAGGGGTAGGGGCAGGAAGCCTACACACGCATGCACGCACACACGTAAAGGTTTTCAGCTGGCAGGCAGACACTGGAATAAGTTTCTGAATGGCAGAGTGATGGCCTTGCATTGGCACTTTGTTGCATTTTTTGTGGGGACTGGAAAAAAAATGTATCATTTATAAACAGGTTTACGCTGCAGCAGCAAATTGACATCTGGAAGAATTTAGTGACGAGACGTCAACTTGTCAGAGTGTGTGTGTCTGGGGATGGCTACTCGCAAGTGTAATGAACACGATGGGAGACAGAGAGCTTGTTTCAAGCGCAGGGCGCAGCAGGTGTTTATTGTAAAGGACCACAGGAGGAGGCAGGTAGCTGGGTCCAGGGGCAGGCAGAAGGTCATACACAGGGGGTCCAACAAGGCAACAGTACAGGCAGGGAAAAGGCTAATAACGTCATCCAGGAGATCAGGCAATAGGTTGATAACAGGAAATCCGATAGGCTAAGGAACAGACAGGGAATAGGCAAAAGGCATCATTAGTGAGGCAAGCAAAAACTACCATACACGGGAGGAGTAAATCACAGGAAAAACCAGCTCAGAAAGACGTGTGTCACAAAACAAAAAATACCTCACAGTGATGGGGTGCAAAGAACTGAACTAAATAGTGTGTGATAATGACATACAGGTGTGTGAACAGGTGATCAGAATTAAGGTGATTGGGATCTGGTTAGGGTTGGTGGATGGTCTCCTGAGGGATCTCCTCCCAGACCTGGACTAAAGCATCCGCCAACTCCTGGACTGTCTGTGGTGCAACTTGGCGTTGGTGGATGGACCGAGACATGATGTCCCAGATGTGCTCAATTGGATTCAGGTCTGGGGAATGGGCGGGCCAGTCCATAGCATCAATGCCTTCCTCTTGCAGGTACTGCCCACACACTCCAGCCACATGAGGTCTAGCATTGTCTTGCATTAGGAGGAACCCAGGGCCAACCGCACCAGCATATGGTCTCACAAAGGGTCTGAGAATCTCATCTCGGTACCTAATGGCAGTCAGGCTACCTCTGGCGAGCACATGGAGGGCTGTGCAGCCCCTCAAAGAAATGCCACCCCACACCATGACTGACCCACTGCCAAATCGGTCATGCTGGAGGATGTTGCAGGCAGCAGAACGTTCTCCACGGTGTCTCCAGACTCTGTCACGTCTGTCACATGTGCTCAGTGTGAACCTGCTTTCATCTGTGAAAAGCACAGGGCGCCAGTGGCGAATTTGCCAATCTTGGTGTTCTCTGGCAAATGCCAAATGTCCTGCACGGTGTTGGGCTGTAAGCACAACCCCCACCTGTGGACGTCGGGCCCTCATACCACCCTCATGGAGTATTTTTCTGACCGTTTGAGCAGACACATGCACATTTGTGGCCTGCTGGAGGTCATTTTGCAGGGCTCTGGCAGTGCTCCTCCTGCTCCTCCTTGCACAAAGGCGGAGGTAGCGGTCCTGCTGCTGGGTTGTTGCCCTCCTACGGCCTCCTCCACATCTCCTGATGTACTGGCCTGTCTCCTGGTTGCGCCTCCATGCTCTGGACACTACGCTGACAGACACAGCAAACCTTCTTGCCACAGCTCGCATTGATGTCCCATCCTGGATGAGCTGCACTATCTGAGCCACTTGTGTGGGTTTTAGACTTCGTCTCATGCTACCACTAGAGTGAAAGCACCGCCAGCATTCAATAGTGACCAAAACATCAGCCAGGAAGCATAGGAACTGAGAAGTGGTCTGTGGTCACCACCTGCAGAACCACTCCTTTATTGGGGGTGTCTTGCTAATTGCCTATAATTTCCACCTGTTGCCTATTCCATTTGCACAACAGCATGTGACATTTATTGTCAATCAGTGTTGCTTCCTAAATGGACAGTTTGATTTCACAGAAGTGTGATTGACTTGGAGTTACATTGTGTTGTTTAAGTGTTCCCTTTATTGTTTTGAGCAGTGTATATATATATATATATGACATGGGGGGGATTATGTGTTTGTATATTTTTTCTTGCTTGGTATTACTGCACTATTTGAGCTAGAAACAGAAGCCTTTCACTGCACCTGTGATAACATCTGAAAATCTGTGTCTGCAATCAATAAACTTTCATTTGGATTTGATTTTGAACAAACGGCACACACACACGCATACACGCACACCACCCTGGTTCAACATAATTTCTCAGACAGACGAGAGAGGTGTGAGGAGGTGCTTAGGAGACAGATACAAACAAGCATGCACATTGTTTGGAGATTTGGCAGTGGGAGATAAGCCTCCTGCTTGTTGGACTGACTGAACTTACAAACTTCTTCAGGCTAGGGTCTTTTTTTTCTCAATTTCCGCCTGACTGACTTGCCCAAAGTAAACTGCCTGTTGCTCAGGCCCTGAAACCAGGATATGCATATAATTGGTACCATCGGAAAAAAGAAAACACTCTGAAGTTTGTAGAAATGTTAAGATAATGTAGGAGACTATAACACAATAGATATGGTAGGAGAAATCCCAACCGGAATTGTTTTTTTTCGAGAGCCCATGCTCTTCCAATGGAACATATAGGGAAAAAATTCAATCTAGCTCCCATTGTGCAATTCCTATGGCTTCCACTAGGTGTCAGTAGTCTTTGTTCAAGGTTTCAGGCTTGTTTCTTCTAAAACGAGGAAGAATAATGAGTTTTAGTACAGGGACTCCGACTTGGAAATCTGTCTATGCGCGTTCAACAAAGGGGACGCGCACCTGTTAATATCGCCTTCCTATTGAACATACTTCTTTCAGTATGAAATATTATAGTTGAATTACATTTTAGGGTATCTGAGGATTACATTTTGACTTGTTTTAACAAAGTTTAGCAGTAGCTTTTTGGATTCCTTTCTCTGCATGTTGAACAAGTGGATTACTCAAATCGATGGCGCCAACTTAACTGACTTTTTGGGATATATAGAAGGATTTTATCTAACAAAATGACACTACATGTTGTAGCTGGGACCCTTTGGATGGCAAATCAGAGGAAGATTTTCAAAAAGTAAGTGAATATTTAATCGCTATTTGTGAATTTATGAAACCTGTGCCGGTGGAAAATATTTAGATGTGGGCACCATCCTCAAACAATCTCATGGCATGCTTTCGGTGG